>NC_061097.1:64027444-64059944 GCF_015104395.2 Macrobrachium nipponense | reverse complement strand
AATCAGTTCGATCCAGTCAAGCATTATTGTATAACAGAAATTTAAGAGTTATTTGGGGATATATATATATATATATATATATATAATATATATATATATATATATATATATATATATATATATATATATATATAGGCCTAGAGGTCGATTCTTAAAACAGACCTCTGGTTATTCCTGACTAGATAAAAAGGTCCTGAGAGAGAGAGAGAGAGAGAGAGAGAGAGAGAGAGAGCATAAGAGGAGATACTCGAATTAAAATAATGCTCGCCAAGCATATTCACACTCCGGATCGTATGAAACAAGAATAATTTCACTTATGCTGCACTGGAAAAAAAAAGGGGGAAACCTACGAAAATACTTGTTTGGTGCGACCCTGAAAGCAATTCCACATGCAAAAATTTGCATATTTGAAAAATTCGATGAAATTATTAACTAAAAAGCTGGAAAATGTATTTCCTTGATTCTTGAAATAGGCGTAACCATGTAAGCAATGCTAAACGTGCATATTTTTTTAAACCAACTTGTCTTATTTATATTTTATTTAATCATATGCTAAACTTCTCTGTGCTTTATCAAAAAAAGTCATAATAAGTTTCGATATAACGCTATGAAAGTAGAAAGTTAATTTACAAATATTAGGCCAATGCTTATGCACTCTGTTCCTGCTGCCACTCTATGGTGAACGCTTCATATCACACTTTGAGAGTCGCAGATGTTTCTTTGGGGAATTTTTTTTTTTAATAAACAATTATTGAACTAACATTGATCATTCACTGGGGAAATACTTTCTGCGCTTATACAGTTAATCACTGATACATATTATCAGATAAATAGGTTGACGATAATTGGAATTAAATATACTAACTGGCAACCCCACGAGATTCCAAAGAAGTTCGATCAATTCTGAGATTTGTCCTTCACTTCTGGAACTTACTGTACAAGAGAAGGGAACAGTGATTACCAGTAGTGATGAAGGCAAAAGATGAGTGACTGTTAGGGTCCGTTTTGGTTCAGACGGCAACACAAGAGAGGTACAGAAGAGTATTTAATTGGGGAACCACTTGTTTAATACAAAGAAATTCGCGTATTGCCAATTGGTGTTCGTTTGGAGTTTTGCCGATTATTTTAACAATCCTTGTAATTAATATTATATTTGTATTTCTTCGCATGGTCTCTGATACAGGAAGATTCGGGGTTTGATAGTTCGGCGGCTGTACGATAGCTAACTCCACAATGAGAATCCAGTCCTACCTTCAACAACCTCTGAGTGGAGCCCAAGTACTTCCCCAGGTCACATCTGGGGCAATTAAACAAATATATGACTCTCGAGGTCGTCAAAGGAAGCAGACTCTCTTTATATTTAAACAAAGACTTAATGGTCATTGGATTACATGGAATTAGTTTTAAATCGGTAGGTGTTTGCTTACGATGTCTCAATTCTTGATAAAAGTGTCCATCATAGATTAGGGGGACAGTAGCGTAGAAAGGTAGTTTAGGTACAGTATGCAGCAAAACTCGAGTGACCTGATTTCAGTGATTTTCGTTCAAAAAGTGACTAACTGGCAACTCTTACCTTCTTCTCATTTCTAATGACGCTAAATTGCAACGGTGAAACATTTTGAAACCTCGCTCAAAAAAAGACACAGTTCACATAGCATGGTATAATGCTATATTTTTTTATCAAAATATCCGCTAGATTATTAGAAAAACATTTAACACCTTAATTTTTAATTATAGTAAATATGAAAAGACGTAAATACTTAACGAATTTTACTTTTTAGCCATCATAGTAGTTTATTTAATGTAATGAACGTATCGGAGATGTAGTTATGGGCATGATCTAACAAGACGTCAACTGTGGTCATTTGCCAAACATGGTTGGAGCAACCCGACAGCGACCGGAAACGTCACCCCCAACAATGAGAGCTATAGCTGAGCTCCATCTCGCCAGATACATAGCTAATCGTCTTAATATCAACAAGTCAACTGTGTATAGATGGCTAAAACGATACATCGAAGTAGAAGGATTGAAAAGCCGTCCTAGATCTGGGAGACCCCGCTGCTCAACCGCAGAAGACGAAGTGTTGATAAACTTTATAACCGAACACCCATTTTCGTCATCATTTTCAGTGAAACAAAAAACAAGTAACAAACATCAGTTGACACTGGAAGACGTCAGTTTCGAGAAGCTAGTCTTCTATGTAGGAAACCTGCGCTCAAGCCTCTACTTACACAGACGCATATGGACCATCGTCTCGGGTTTGCGCTCGAATATCTGTCCAAGAACGTGCAGTTTTGGGAAACTATTATATTTTGTGACGAAAAGACATTTTGCAACGACCAACAGGGAAGACTGCACTGCTGGCGTCCAGGAAAAACCGGGTAATGAACGTTTACTATTTTGCCTTATATATTTTTACGTGGTAGCCTAGGTGTGATATACTTTGTATTATAGGCCTAGTCTGTATATATGCTAAAGCTTTAATGAATAATAATTTCTCTTTCACTGTTTTTTAAGCCTACTGACAAATACCATTAATGGAAGTTTACGATGTAATCAGGGAGAAATAATACTAGAGAAGATATAGATTAATTTGAGCTAGGGTGGGAGTTGGGAAGTGTAATTACTGAGGAAGCAGTTTAAATTTCTGTAAAATCCCGCCTTCGCTTCGCTGTGTTGCTTGGCGGGAAACCAGATGCAAAGGAAGTTCGTGCTAGCTTTCCTCCGAGTCTCGTGAATGTTTGAATCAACACTGCACTAAGTTAAAAGACGTTTAAGGTTACTATGCTATGACAACTTTTCTTATGTCTCTTTTCCGAATTCATAATATATACTATTAGGCCTACAACCAAAGTTTTCATTTAATCATTTTACTGTACAACTAAGCCTGGAGGAAAATACAAATGACGTAGCTGTTTCTAATATTTAAAATGGTTTGTAATTGTATATTATCATTTAATAGAGGAAAGAAGGCGAAAAAAGTTTAATTTTGTCTATATAAGTTGTTGTTAAATGCATATTAAAGAACTGTTTCTCGGAAAAGAAAATTCAAACTTCTGGATGCTGCTGTAACCATTTTCTCACTGGCATGCTATTATGAACAGAGGAATTGCCCATTGCCAAGAGTATGGGCAACAGTTCCGGAATCAGTAGCATCATTACAGATGGAATCAGCACCTCGTCAAGAATGTCAACATACTATATACTGCCTGCCGTCTAATCGCTCATGGATTGGCACTAAAGCACCTGGTCCGCAAGAAGCCATCCAACCCCAAAGGCCCTCGGATCTCGTCGATTTGGTTCGACATATTTATCCTCAAACCTGAAAAAAAATAGAGAGAAGGATTTAAAGATAATATAAATTTACAGATATTCGGAGAGAAACAATGACAGCGGGCTCACTTTTAAATATAAAAGAAACTGTTTTAACTGCAGTTCTTCCTCACATCAATAGATCTTATGGATTAAGAAAATAAAAAAGGACCGGTGCTTTTATTAAACCATACTTTCAGTAATATTGCTATAACACAGAACTTTTAACTTATATATATATATAATTTTATAGAATAACCTTCTAGTGTTTTCTTAACATTGCACTTCAAGTCTTAAAAGTTAAAAGTTCTGTGTTATAGCAATATTACTGAAAGTATGGCTATTTTTTTTTTTTCAGGGGTCGTGTTGAACACCGTTTATAGAGCTTAATTAAATATATCAGCTCTAAACATGAGTATACGTTGAGTTAATTATCTCATAAAAAGTATGAAATGAAGGGAATGTTAGAATTTAAAAACCAGTGTTAAAAATGAGTCAACATAGAAAACGTAGTCGAAAGATGGGGAAAATTTTGGCTTTTTATTAATTTATTTTAATTCTTTCATTTATCTTATTTACTTATTTATTTATTTAGTTTTTGTTTATTTATTTATTTTGACTGAGTTCCCGTATTTCCCGGTGAGCTTAATCATGAGATACCGAGAGGCATCAATGGCTTCTTGTCTCTCGCTCCCTTATTAAAACTTCTTCCTTCCTTGAAGTGATAACTGTCAATGACACGGCCTTTTATCTGCACCGCGTGCTTTTGACATTAATTAAGAAATAAGAAAATACATTATCATTATTCATATCCATCTCATTTCTTTTTATTTTCCCGTGTTTCGGAAATGAGGCACCGTGATGATGAGTGCATCCAAGATAAGAAAACTGAACTTTGATTCTGTTCTGTAAACCAAAGAGAAACTCTGACTGTCACGAAAAATTTATCTTACATTTTTGGTTTTCTGGGAGAATGAATGATATATGTACGACTATGTACAGCGTTGTTTAATAGCTTATGTTATGCAGTACCTCAAGATTTCATTAGCAGTTTTTAGCCAACCAAGGGTTGTCATCAGAACCACAACCAGGTGTTGGTGGTGTGGCGGGTTCGGGGACGGGACACTTTATCCTCAGGGCACCCTGTTCCCAGAACCATTAAAATTCTTTTGTTTCAGTCACAAAAAAGAAAAACAATGATTGTATAAATCGGGTAAATCATTTGGATGATATTAACAACATTAGTAAACAGATAAATATAAGTTTACTTCACTGGCAATAAATATATTCCAATATATAAGTGTTTAATCTTTATTTAAAAGAGAATGTTTGTACATTTGTATGTTACTGCGCTACAGAAACCCTAACCACTTAACCAATCTAGGCAAAATTTGACACGGGGCCATTATTTGACCCAACTCAGATAATAGGGTAGTATTCAAACCCGTACCCACTTCCCCTTCCCAACTTTATGCAGTAAATAAACTCTTCAGGTTTATCTTACCTCATTTCATGTACTCATACCCATGATACCGTTTATTGAAATTTGTTTTCTTTCCTTTTGATAATAATTTCAATATTAAGCTTTGTGTTTAGGTTTATTTGGGGCGGGGGAAGCCAGGCAGTTGTATTTATGTTTAGTGGGGGGGGGGGGGGGGGTTGATTAGGTTAAGTGGGGATGTGCTTTGGTTTAGTTGGGGTGTGATTAGGTTTAGTGTGGTTGCTTCAATTAAGTGGGGTTGTGTTCAGGTTTAGTGGTGGGTAAATGGGACAGTCACCACAGTAATATTTAGATAAAATGGGCAGTCACCACAATACTAACTTGATAACGGGCCAGTCACCACAGTAATGTCTTGATAAATAGATAGTCACCACAGTGATGCCTAGAAAAAGTGGACAGTCACCATAGAAATGCCTTGATAGAAGGGACAGTCAGAAGAGTAATATTTACATAAAAGGGCAGAGTACAGTAATACCATCTGGATAAAAGGGACAGTCATAACAGTAATACCTAGATAAAAGGGCAGGAAAGAATTATAATATCTGGATAAATGGGACAGTCACTTCAGTAATGTCTTGAAATAATGGAGAGCCACCACAGTAATCCTTGTATAAAAGGGACATTCAGCATGGTAACACTTGGATAAAAGGGGTAGTCAGCAGAGTACTGCTTGGATGAAAGGATTAGACAATACAGTAATAGCTGGATTAATGGAACAGCAATCACATTAATACCATCTGGATAAAAGGCACTGTCACCACAGTAACACCTGAATAAATGGGACTCAAGAGATTAACATCTGGATAAATGGGACTGTAGCTACAGCAATACCTGGATAAAAGTGACAGACAGCACAGTAATGCTTGGATAAACGAGACAGTCACCACAGCAGTACCTGTGGGACAGTCACCACAGATTTAATGTCTGGATAAACATAACAGTCACCACATATTCTTGTTTACTTTTCCTTTCAACCTCCAGAATGAAGTAAGCACTCATTGTGCTAAGGAACTTTTGTGAGAAATAAACAGGTAATCTGTTGAGGAAACACAAGAGGTGCCTGATAATTGATGGGAAGGCGAAAACTAGCTAATTGCATGTACTCCTAAAGAGTAAGAAGAATGTGAGGGAAGAAGAAGAGTCATAAGAAAGCGATACTGGAAAAGAATCTCTAACCGGGTAAAGAAGAAAAAAATCAAAGGGAAAATAAAAAAAAAGACAAAGAAAATTATTTTCGAAATATTAGGAAGCAAAATATGTATTGTCGCCTGAGAAATATGACAAATAATATATAGCTAAGTGAAGAAATAAAAAAAAAGGTGCAGACGAAGAGAATAATGGTTTGTTACTAGAGGAAACATTAAAGATACAAATGGAAATAGTTTAAAAATAAAACACGAATTCTTGTTCTTCTTTTTTATCTTCTCCTCGGCTTAGTCCTGTTTCTAAACGGTGTCGCCATTTTGGATGAGTCGCTTTCATCTACCTCTTTGGTGTGCTTCTGCTTCGTCAAATCCATTGCATGCCTTCTAATATGGTCTTCCTCCCTTCTTAGAGGTGTCCTTACTATCTCATCTCCCCTCCTGCACCTCCTCTGCTATTTCGACCACTTTTGTTAACCCTCTGAAGTACTCATTCCTAAACCTATCCCTCCTCGTTACGCCAGACATCTCTCTTAACATTTTCATCTCTGCTTCGTCCATTTCCCTCTCCTCTGTGTTTGTCATACTTGCGTTTTTGCGTCATATATCATAGCTGGTCTTACCTTACCACTCCCTTATGGAACTTCCCCTTTGGTCTTAATGGCACTCTTTTGTCACGATAGGGAGAGTTCTTTGAAGTTTATTAGTAGTTTGGATCAGCTTCATCTCGCTTAGACAGTCATACCATTGCAAATTCAAGAATGCTGTCAGTTCATATGAGAGGAGAGAGGGAGAGGAGAGATAGAGAGAGAGAAGAGAGAGAGAGAGAGAGAGAGAGAGAGAGAGAGAGAGAGAGAGCATCGTAAATTTAATCTTAAAAATATCTTAAAAGTACGTGCCTTTCTGCCCATAAAGTTTGTACGGTAGGATTTTTTTTATGATAATGCATCCCAGTCCGATTATAGTACTGCGGTCTCCGAATGCCTGAAACTGTCATTGTGAAAAAATTGTACTTTTACCTACTCTTTTTTTTCTTCTTATGTATGAAAGTTATTCGTTCAGCCCACTTGATTTAGGAATGATATATTAATGAATAAACCTGCCAAATCTGCAGAAGACACTGACTTAAAACTAAATAGAAAACCAGTTGGTGTAGCTGGAAAACAAGATATATATAACTATTAGGACAAAATAAGAAAGCAATATCATTCATCAATGGTGCTGGTGATAATAAAAGAGAAGTATTGGGTTTCTGGCCCACCTGCTAATATTAAAACATACTACATCTTCAAAGCGAGTTTAAGAAAGTTCCAATTGCCTTAGAGGAATATTCTTCTAGAATTTTCTCTTCCGCTGTTACTTTTCCTTTGCCTGATGACGCAACAGTCATTCTTCTTCTGCATTTTTAGTGGCTCGTATTTCTTCTATACTCACTAGACTTCACTGTATTTGAATAGTTCGAAGAGGCAAAAATTATTCTTTATAAAAATGAATATAAAAGAAATAAATGTCAGTGGCGTTATATGACTGGAAATATAATAAATAAAACAAATAAAATGCTTTGGGATAAGGAAGGCTTTTTCTTTGCTCCTCAACCTTCATTAAGGTCAGTGGGATTCTCCTGTTGATGCATATTTGTTTATTCAAATTAGGCCTAGCTGAGATTATTCAAGCTGCTTTTGGAGTGCAATTAACTCTCTCTCTCTCTCTCTCTCTCTCTCTCTCTCTCTCTCTCTCTCTCTCTCTCTCTCTCCATCAAAAATACATAAATAAAGGCAGAGTTCACGAACAAAAAGCGAAGAAAGACAGGCACAAACAAAATTCTTACCAAGGAAAACAAAACTTCATTTTAGCAGAATTTTTGGCTTCCCCGTTTCTCGTTAGCGAGGGATAAAATGTTTGTCAGTTTACCTTGAGTTGTGTGTGTGTGTGTGTGTGTGTGTGTGTGTGAGAGAGAGAGAGAGAGAGAGAGAGAGAGAGAGAGAGAGAGAGATTTACTATGTTCTGGGCCTACATTTGCACATTTATACCCCTTCCTCCTCCCCCTACCCAAAGAACTCGGTAGTCCTCTTTCACACTACGACGAGGCAGTACAGTTACAACTGGATACTGGAAAAAACACTACTTCGCTTTGATTATGCCTAAATGAGTGTAGCTAATGTACAATGTTAACATGAATACCAAGATCCTTTCTCTCTGTTATCTGCATAAAAACAGTTTCCTCTCTCTCTCTCTCTCTCTCTCTCTCTCTCTCTCTCTGGCAATATTCTTATTCTTCAGGCATGTGAGCAAAGTGAATTGAAGCAATATAACATTTAAGAAACGTCTCTCACTTTGTTTCCTCTGATTCACAATGAAATCCACTATAATTCTATTTTGTTAAAATTCTACTTTGTTAAGGCTATACAGAATATCCGAGAAGAAGGCATCGTACGAGTAATTATCTGTATAACCATTCTCCAAGCAACAATAAAAAAAACACTATCTCACAACAATCAAGCACAGATAAAAACACAAGCCCAATGACAAGAAAGGTCATCATTTTTCATTCACTTAAGATAGACCCGCAACGTAGGAGCGCTATCCATAGTAACCATCCTTCTGTTCTTACGACAAATAGACAGCTAGTTATATTTATTTTTTTATGACAGAAGAACATCTAAGATAAATAACGAATGTTGTTTTTTTCCCAATGTCCTTAAGCTTACTTTGTAAAGAGATCCGAACTAACTACATGGAGTAAAATGCACGTGTGAACACAATCTGGAAACGAGCGCGCTTTTTCCCCTTATGTATTTGTTCTGTTGGCAAGACATGCCAATCAAGTCTGTTTGCTTCTCGGCTGCATTATAGTCACCTTCCTTTAACAGATTAACCCCAGAATGGTAGACCTCCAGGATCTTAGTGAAAACAGTAGACCTGGGTCTCATAGACCCAAAGTGGAATTAAATAAAAATAAAGTACTTCTGTTTATTTTATTGAACCTTTGACAATTTTAAATCCGTATTTAACTTTTTCCTTAACTAACAATGAAAATAAAATGGAAATTAACTTATCTTTTGTAATTTTGAAAAATATTCATAAAAAATAACTTAAAAAAATAAAATTTTTGTTTTACATGCCCCCCCTCCCCCCTCCCACCACCGAAACTGAAGAAGACAGCGATGCTGGTACTGCTGTTAGACCTAGTAGGGTGATGGACCATGGGGGTCTTGGTGGTTTGGAGACACCAATGCATTTAAATGGTCCAGCCTGTTCTGAAAACGAGAACAAGAAGTAAGAAGGAAAAAATTGTTACAAAATAGCCACCAACAGAAGTGCTGCTCGGATATGGCAGCACTTTTGTTGTTGGTTATATATCCTGTAAAGTCCTCAGTATAAAGACATATTTTGTCAAATATGATAATCCTGACAGTCTACAGTACACCAAAAATTCTCTTACCATGGTTTAGTTGCAGTCCATTCAGAGGGTGGACGAGTGATGAAGACACACAGGTTTCTTGCAGGAGGCCCATTGGTACTGTTTTTCTGTCCTTTTTCACTGTACACAGTGGACATCTCATCTTTGGTGTCAGCTCAGTTGGAACTTGCTGGGGGACGGTGAACTCAGGGAAGACAGATTTGGTATTCTCCTAATTATTATGCTGCTAGCCCGGAAATGATAGTCGTTCCTCTGCCCTTGGTTTGATGAGTTCTTTAGCCAATGACGTCATGAATTCACGGCGTTCCATGTGTTTCCTGCCATGTTTTGTACTAACCTTAGAATACATCACAAAGGCATTGATGACGACAACATTAATAAAAAATAAAGCGATGGGCCATCGCTTTGTATTCCTGCTAGTTGAATACATTGAGCACATTTCATCAAATGTCTCTACACCACCTATAGTGCTGTTATAATACTCGACTATTTTCGGTCTTCCATTATCAAAGATGTCAGGTTGGGTGTGAACAGACGAGAGCTATAGGACCAGCTTCTTTTTTTGTGTTTAAGGATTATTTTTCTTGGGAATGTGAGCAACCATGGTCATTTGACAGTCTAAAAGAAAAGCACTTTGATCTGGCTTCATCATCTTCATCATCTTCATATCGGAGAGTTCCTACATACGTCAGTTAATAGTTGCCGAACAGGTCATTCACTAGTGACACCGAGGTGAACCAGTTGTCTCTAGTCACATTCCTCTTGGTGTTCCTGTATGGTGCAATAAACTCCCGTATGACGTACTATCCCAGTGTCATCCCATGTCGGGGTTGTGTGTGCTTGCCTATGTATAACATGGATTTAGCATATAATGTGATGCATTATCACATATCATTATGATCTGTATACTGTATTTTGCAGGCTAGTTTGCTATATATGTATATTCTGAATGGACATCACCCTCTGAAACCCACAAACAGTAGACCTGGGTCTCAGCGACCCGAACGCGACGTTAATGCGTTGTAACTTGAATAACAGGAAGAGATAGAAAACGGCACACATACTTAGCACCAGCATCCAGACCTAGAAAGCTGTTGGGAAGGAAAGGGGTATCCGGCATCAACAAGTTGCTAAACTGAAAAATCGCAAAAACACCCCAGGCCTCTCAGACACGGGTCTACCATTCCAGGGTTAATGTAAACAGTGGGATGTTAATTAAGAGAATCAGTAGGCCTTGTTTCGTTAATTGGTGCTACTATATCACTGTTTGAATAATTGCGTGGAACTTAATTACCAGCCTTCCAGCGAAGCAGTGCTTTCTTTATTTATAACATTATTACAACGGTACTCGTTATTGTGTACGTTTATGTCTTATCTTTATGAAAGAATCAAGAGGTTAATATCTTGATAAAACCATGAAACCGTGAAGGGAGCTTCTAAGAAATAACGACTTAAACAGTCAATCTACTTCTGGTTGTAATATAATTAACATATTTTTATGGTGAAAAGTTAAGATCAAACTGTTCATTACGATGTATAAAAAGATGTAAAAAATATATGATTACCGCACATAAGGGGAAGGTAATGAAATTTAATTTGTTCATTCATCTCGTAACAGACCTTCCACTCTCTGGGATGTGGGTGGCCAAGTTTCTGCGTCTTCAGAGATGCTACGGGGTACAGTCTCGGGCGATGAATTACCTTCTGCTCTGGAAGTGGAATGACGCCGACTTTCAGGGAGAAAGCAGAACATAATTCGGTGACGAGAAACGAAAATCGCAGAAGGAAAAAATTTATATTTTTTATTATTTTTTTTATTTTACTGGACTTTAAAAGGAATTGCGATTTCATTGCAGAATTACTGACCGTGATAATTGCCGTGAAATAACTGCTGAAACAGCTGTTGGGAAAGTAACAAATGTAACAATAAAGCAACAACTTTAGTGATTTTATCAGTTTAAAAAAACGAATTTAGACATATTCTATTACAATAGTAAGTTCCAAATACGTCAGATTATCATAAGAGTAAAACAAAACCAGGACTAAAAAAAAACGTTTTTAGTGTGTACTATATATATATTATAATATATAATATATATATAGTAGATATAATATATTATATTATATATAATATATACATATTAATAGATATAATATACATACATACATACATAACATATATCATATATATATATATATATCTATATCTATAATATATATATTATATATATATGTTGAAAATCTCTATATGATATTATATACATTTCCATCTGGAGGAGTGTGAAAACTAATAGTTTCGCAGATGATGTTTTGCCGCTTTAAAACTGAGTTACTCATCTAGACCAGTAATTCACAGATATTCCTGAGGATAGATTTCTTTCAGTCTTGATTTTAGGTCATGATCATAACGTCGCAATAAAAATAATATTGAGTCATATACCTATTGATACTGGATCTCATAACTCAAAAATATGATAGAACCATAATTGTTTTAAAGGAAAATGGATCTTAGTAATATAAACCATGACACTCACAGAGAATAAAACGCAAAAGAAAACAGGTGACATGAATTTTACATAACCTTACAAAAGGCTGGAAGTTTGTCCTTGAAAGAGGACTCGAGTGATGGAAGATGCAGGCAGGGAATTTGAATTACAGATGAGGTTTTGAGATTTTTGTGAGCTTTATTTTATTTGACGTGGAAGAATTTCTTTTCCCGAAATACTTCAGAAGAGACGCGCCAAGAAATTTTTATTCATAAGTTTCTTTATTTCTAAATCCTATTTGTAGGTTATTTAGAATTCCAACTCATTTTCGATGGTAAATTATTTGACAGATGAGTTTATTAAAGGTATATGTCGAAATTCGGGAAATAAAAATACAGATTTGTTTCGAGATAGTGGAAGAAATGTGATGAAGCTGTGGACGATGCTAGACTCTACCTTTCCCTGGAAACGGTCATGTTCTCTGCCGTGTCCAAGAGAGGTTGCTTCTGAAGGTTTGTTAACAAATATATCAGTTGGTGACCTTCTCGGAATGAATAACTTCAGGAACATTTTCAATCACGTTTATGAAACATCCAATGCGGCCATGGTGACTTGAACAGTGAATTGTGCGCCTGGTTAATGGCTGACTCTTGGTGGGGCACAACCAGAGTGGAGAAGGAGGTTGACTACTAACCTTTAAGAAGATTTGCTGAAGTGTTTATATACAACTGAATTACTACTGAATAACGATTATTACGCAAGATTTGTTTAAGTAAACTTTGCTTTCATATTGAAATGAAACAGAGTCTTTCTGTATTACATGACATCTACATTAGGTGAAAAGAATGTTAACACATTTGTTAGTGAGGCAGAGGGAGAAAGTGATGGAGATGTTCTTCATAGAGTCGAGAACTACCCCGGACATTTAAAGGCTACGAAACTATCATCTATTAACGAATATTCGAGTGAAAGGAAGGAATTGGATAATTTCCCTTATATCCCTCGTCCATCACTAATAGTCACAAAGGTTATTGATCACGTCTTATTCTATTTTTTCTCTATCTATAAAGATACCTATGAATGCACTGAATCTCCGTTCGTTGTTCCTCATCAGCACACATACTGCTAAATGCTCTATGAGACGGTTTTTGTTTTCGTCCTTAGAAGGATTGCGTCATCAAATGACCCATTACAATGGCAAATCCTTTCTGTAGAACAGTCGCTTCCTACGAGTCGACGCTACTACTGCAAGGAACTTCCATTCTAATGGGTAATTTGTTGAAGCATAAATATGTACTACAATCGACTATTTCGTATGATTTTGCGTTGACAGGATCATCCCTCGTACAACAACCAATTTTTTCCTTTTAGATTTGGTTCTATCAACTAAATGTCTACATGTATCTATTATTCAGTTGGTAATCTTAATATTTTTCTTTCTTTTGCATATGATTGCATTTACTCTGGCTATGACTTCCTTTTAAGGACAGTTATTCTGTTCTTAAGAAGCTGACTTCTCAAGATAAAGACAGTTTTGGTTTAGATGCGTAAATGTGGTCATATTTATTGATGCCAAGTACGACAAGAGAACACAATGGGTTGCAACGGAAACTACCAGTGCCATGCTGTTCTACTTTACTAGGTAACCGACTCAGTCGGGTATTCTGCTCCATTCAAACGAAATTCTGTACATTGTCAATGCAGGTTTCTGCTCCGGATGAAATGTAATCAGGACCCCGATGCCTATTGTCTTAATTAACTCGAGAGAAACGAGCTGCAACAGAGGATATCGAAGGAATTGCGTTGCTTACAACCCCCCTCGGCAATTAGATTTCGTTGGCAGTAATCAAGGGCCCAAGGTTGGTTTTCATAAGCATATTGCGGTAATCACTGAGCAAGGCTGTTCAGAATATAAAATAAAATTAATTTATCCACCGTAGAAAGCATACTTCTTAGATAAATAATTGATTTATTGTTTTTATTATTCCTTAACAAATATAAACGACATGTGTTACCTTTATCATTATTATTGTCATTATTATTAGTGACATGCTATTTTATTAGATATCACTGGCTTTGTTGTTGCAGCTTCATTTATTTTGATACTAACTAAGGAAGTAATTGAATAAAACATTTCCTATCATCTATTAAACGCCTATACATTTTTCTTATCAATAAGGAAATATCAAGTAGGAACAAGAAGAAATTGATCAATCATAACATTCTTATTGAATTTAATCTTCGAAAAAAGAAATTATACCTAAATCTCAATCATAGCTGTTTCATCCCACCTATTCTATTATTTTCTTATAAATATGATCCCCAGTGATGAAGCATTTAATACACACCTATGGAAGCTTGCGATGTGAGCTTCTTAATAAAATGAACACGTTAATCACTTCCTAAAATGCATTGCACTTGAGACAAAGATCATCCGAAAAAAAAATACACAGAGCAGCGGCGGAGGCGACTCATGAGCCCTGAGGGGAATCCCGATGCATACCTGTAGCTTTTCGTTAAGGATGGATTTCACTGAAGGTGTAAAATAAAGCTGGAACCCACCAGTCTTCTAAGTCTCTTTCTTGATACTCGCATTTCATTCCTTGAGGTCAGTTAGTTATCTACAGTTGATTGTTTTATCTGATCATCATTAATATCAGCAACTACTCTGCAACTTCTAACGCGGGCAGAGAAGAAAGAAATATACTTTACGTAATAGGTGCTAAGCACATAAATTATGTACAGTCGATCACCTAAGGTGATGAATCTCATGGAAACGCATTAGGGTCTCTTTGAGATTTGCTAGTCCATACATGCAGCATCCAATATGCAGAGCACCCCTCCGTGGCGTGGTCGGTATGGTGTTGGCGTAGCACTTCTGTGGCTGCGAGTTCGATTCTAGGGCATTCCATTAAGGTGTGAGAGATGTGTATTTCTGGTGATAGAAGTTCACTCTCGACGTGGTCCGGAAGTCATGTAAAGCCGTTGTTCCCGTTCCTGAATAACCAACCATTGGTTTCATGCAACGTAAAAACGCCATACAACCAAAGCAATATGCAGAGCGAACCCTACGGAGGACTAAGATTTTAGCAGTTTAGGCTTTTCTTTTGTTGTGACTTGATGTCTCTAGGGATTGCCGTATGGCGATGTGTGGCCGAGTTGGTCATAAGGACATGCTTATGGGCTGACTGTATCGTTCAGTTCAATATACTAACTCTTAGGTTTCTATCTTTTTTCCAGTTTACAGAGCTGCTGAAGTGGCATCTTCCCTGCATGTCGTGAATTATGAGAGACAAAACAGTTCGGAGTTTTCTCAAACCTCATCTAAATCTAAACAGTATAACCGTGAAAAATCAAGATTTGAGAGTTTCCTTTAACGGAAGCAGATCCAGAGGGGAAGAATATTCTGTAATTTTTATCTGAATTTGAGGATTGTTTCTGTTAACTACATCTTGAGGTGAGGAGGTTTCACACAAAGGTATCTCGTTCAAAGAAAGTCTTGGTCTTTAGTCGGGTGCACCATACTTTTTGAGCGAAGCAGAGAATCCAAAGGTTTCTATGATTTCGCCATTTTCCAAATGATCCTGATGAGCAACACGCACACCGAAATTGAAATAAGCTGAAGGGTTCTTCGTGAAATATATGAGCAGTCAGAAAAACAGGCATTTGCCTGAAAGCCGATTTAGAGCTTTTATATATATATATATATATATATATATATATATATATATATATATATATATATATATATATATATATATATATATATATATATATATATATATATAAATCAACATTGTTATTACATGTAAACACATGAACCTGGTCTAAATCTTTGATTTCGAAGTCTCTACCAGAAGAGAAATTTACACATCGGAAATTTCTATAATTTGTAATTTACAAATAGACAATCGGACAAGTGAAAATTTGTCAAATAATTGTTATTTTTTCCTTATTAACTGTAAAATTATAAACCTCGTAAACTGAGTTTCAAGCTAATAAAAAAATAATGTCTGTAGATGGCCTTCCTTCCTCAATTAATTGGATTAAAGAAGTGGAAGGCATAGAAAAGAAAAAAGTCCAACGTGAAAAGATTACTTTTTATAAGCAAATTAAAACGGGAATTTCCTAAACTACTGGAAGTAAAGGCCTTCGATAAAAACGTGGACCAGTCAAATCGATAATGTTTTGCGAAAGCCAGAGAATTTTGGAACGTGTATCCCTTACAAAGATAAATTTAAATTAAAAGTTTAAAACACTTCTAATGTATAAATTGGAATTAACATATCGTAATATATGATTAAAAGGTAATTAGTAAAGCAATTTTTTTTTTTTTTTTTTGTGCGAAAAAAGAGGTATATAAACTCTACTTATAAACCCGCACTGCAAGTATATTTATCGTTAATTTTAGTTATCAAAGGTACACTATGCCACATTGATATTAGTATATTCATTACTGATTTATAAAAATATTTACGGTAGTTTCTGAGACACGAATAGTATATCAATTATATAGACATGTCACAAGTATATATATTTTAATGATCAACATGTTTGTACTGTTTATAATTAACATTTTATGTATAAAATTAATTTGGGTTTCACAATTTGTGATATCTAAAGCCCTAAGAGAAAGGTAAGAGAGTAAAGGGAAGAGAGACTGGAATAAACAAGAAATGCTGCACAGTCCACCAAAGGCTGCAGAAGTGGTCTCCTAGGTACTCATAAAAGAAGGAAATCCTCAGACATAAAACCTAGCCCGGATTGCTCTCTCTCTCTCTCTCTCTCTCTCTCTCTCTCTCTCTCTCTCTCTCTCTTTCTCTGAATAAGAATGAGCTTCTGGAGCAAGTGCAAAACTGCCTTGTCTATCCCATTGCAAGAAGTAATTTGTGGTGTTCTCTCTTTAACCTTTTCTTACCGGTTAATAAAGTCCTGAGAAACATCTTGAGGTTCTTTTATTTCATTAATATTTTCCTTAGGTCTACATTGACTGGAAAAGCTGTGAGTTTTCTTCACGTTTTATAACGAGTTGAAAACTATTCTGTTTATTTATCTAAAAGAAATGAAAAAAGCATCTTAGATATTTCAATGAATAAATTTTCTCTTTGTAATATTTGTTAGAAATAACTTTACATAATTTTATTGTTACTGGATTGATGAGAATGACTACCCGATCTGAGATATTGAATTCTGTCGATGTTTTGAAGGATTTTTTTCTTTTTTACCAGTTCAATATCTTTATTCATAGAGAGAACATGCAGCCGTATGTAGAAATCGTTCATAACTAAGGATTTTATTGGCATCCGAAGCACTGTTCAATAACTGATAAATGCTAAGAAAAAAAAATCTGAAGCATTTATTTGGTATCTTTGCCATAATAACATAAATCATATTATATATTCCTAAATTTCATTTCAACCTTATCGCTATTACAGTAAGAAAGAGAGAGAGAGAGAGAGAGAGAGAGAGAGAGAGAGAGAGAGAGAGAGAGAGAGCAAGTTCTAAAAGCTGACTCTGTGATTTCGATCTATGCTGAAGGTACGTGGTAGCAACGCTGTACTGTTTTGGCAGAATGTTTCAATGGACCCATGATTAATTAGGAAAGATATGCTCCTGCATAAATGGACATTTAAAATGGCCGTTGTGGGAAGTGGTCATTTAGAGTGGAACTAATGAAAAAAGTTACTTTGAAAGTAATGTGTAACAGACTTAAGTGAAATGTAGATTGTTTTTAGAGACTTAGTGGGAACAGGAATCAATCCCCATGTATCTATTTGGATAATGCAATTATTTGTTTGCTTCGGAGTAATGCGTAAAATTAGATTAATATCCAGTTTTCATAATTTAAATTTTCGTGAGTCGTGACCCGTTTCTGATAGTTATTGTTGCTCGAGTTGGAAAATCTCTTGCACCTCGCGGGCCACATCTGGCCCACTGGTCATGAGTCTGACACCCCTGCTTTAGACCATTCCTCAAGCCCTACAGGGTGATGTCATTATGAATGACATCAGTCTTTACTGAAAATGCAGACTGAAGAAGGTGTGCCACGACAGGTCGTCTTGGCTTTTTCTAGAGGGTTTGCAGCTTTTCGATGAAGGTGCAGACTTGTGTCTAAGGACGTCCTTGTCCTCATTAAAGTCTCCTATGCCTTTCTGTTTCTCGGATCATAACCGTGTGGAAGAATAGGTATTTTACTTAGGATGTCGTTGAGGTCTGTTGTAGTTAAAAGCAACTAATATTTTTGTTCTTCTGGCTGATAGTCAAATTCGAGGTTTGAGGTTTGATAACGAGGTTTTAAAGTAGGAAGGGAAGAGGCTTAAGGTTCAAGGTTGTTGGTGCAGACTGCTCAGTCTGAGTTCCTATATCGATACATAAAACAGTGTTTCCTAATAGTTTAATAGTTTAACATTGTACACTTGATTCAATTTCACACTCTACCAGGCTTCATTCAATTTGCTTTTCTAGGATTTATTTTCAAATTTCTTAGTAAGCAAAATTTTCCTTGATTAATTTAATTTCGCGATAAATTATTTTTTTCTTATTTAATTTTGTTTAATATTTTAATTCAAGAATTAATTGCATTTTATGTTTTCAGGTATTAAGCTTTTTTATAATATAGTGAGACTGTGAATTCTACTTATGAATTTTGAATTTAAAAAGAGTTTTTTTTATTTAAGATTTTATAAGAGTGCTTCTTTTATTGACCACCAGTAATAGGAATAAATCGTTGTATGTGCTAAAGTGATATATTGTGTTGTTCCTTGAATTTTTAGAAGTGATGTAATATTTATGGCAATTTCAAAAAATGTAAACGTGTTTAAAGGATTTTGAAGAACCAAATATATCCGTATTGGTATCATATCCTTTCGAGGACTCCTGAAGGCTCGATGACGTCATCGTGTTGCCAGAGAGACTTGCAATGACTCCGGAACTCTGCTAGAAATTTCTTTCTCTTTCATCCCATTTTCCTTAATGGGGGCCTTTATATATTCATTTAAAAATCAATTAGTGGTATATTAAAGGAGTGTTGAGTTTTATTTGAAGCAAAAATAACATATCTTTCTAATGCAAGTATTAAAATTATAATTGGTAAATAATATCTCATAAATTAGTATAATTATCTCTTAACAGAGTTGTTAAAAATATTACCCAGATAAGTACTCTGGTCAGAGCCGAGTTTTTAAGAATAATTTTAATTATCATGATATAAATTACGATGGTTAACTATATTAAAACCAAAATTACTTGTAAAGCGCCAGTCTAGCAGGTATCAGATAGCAAAGGCTCTCTGATGCCGCCTAGTGTCTCTGACGCTAGGCAACCTCACCAATCAATAAACATGAAGTAAACTTTATTCAAGGGAATCTCACTATATAAGGTCTACCCTTCCTAATGATGTGTGGGCCAAGGGTTGTCTTTGGATGGGTCACGGAAACTCCCTTTTTCTCGAATTCATCTTTATTCACAAAAATCACTTCATGTCACTAACACAATTATTGGGATTTTCCTCAAATGTTTAAATTAAAATACAAACCCAAAAGCCTTTAAATATTTTTGGAATACCAATACAAATGCTTATATAATAATGGAATTATCACGATGTTGCGAAATTCTTAGGAATAATAATAACAATGATATGATTTACGGACAACCTCTTCGTTCTCACCTCACTTCCCACTTCCCATCAAACGGAGCTAATTCCAATTGTGTCTAAACTCTCTGTCGCGGTGAAAATCACTATCGATCAAGGGAGTCGACTGAGAAGATCAATCACGCACTAAAAGAACCCAAGAAAGAAAGGTTTATCCTAATGACTCCAGTGATACATAAGTTTTCTGTACTTATTTACTGTCTTTTCGTTTACTAACTAGTTTTCCATCATTTCTTCAAGGTACATAGACATGTCATTTTTTTCCCCAATTTGTATCTATTGTATGTTTATTTTTTTCAAATCTTAGTTTTCTAGGTAGAGGTTTAAGTTCCTTTTATTGCTTGGATTATTTGTTTTCTCATTTTAGTTATTCTTCTATATTATATTAATAATCGCCATTATCTCTAGACACAGACACATATATGACGTATATTATAATATATACATACATCTATATTAGATAGATAGAGAAGCATAGAAAGAGATAGAGAGATAGTAGAGACCTACATATATATATATATATATATATATTAATATATATATATATATAATGCATTATATATAATATATATATATATAGATATATAATATATATGCATAATATATATATATATATATATATATAATATAGATGAGTATAAATATATATATATTCATACAATTACTGAGTGGAATTTATGTATTGCAAAAGCAACAACAGAAGGATGTATATATATATATATATATATAGATATATATATAATATATTATAATAATATATTAGATAACATATAACATATATATATATATATATATATACACACACACACATATATATATATATATATATATATATATATATATATATATATATATATATATATATACATATATATATATTACATATATACATATAAATAAGACATGAACATATTACACAGACTTTACAACATTACATACAATTGCTGAGTGGAATTTATGTTATTGCAAAAGCAACAACAGAAGGGTATATATATATATATAGATATATATATATATATATATATATATATATATATATATATATATGTATGTAGTATGTATGTATGTATTACTATGTTGTTGCGTTTGAAATGCATAAATTCCACTCAGTAGTTGTATGCAATGCTGTAAAGTCTGTGTAATAAGTTGATTCATTATTAAAATTAGCTTACACATAAAATGTAAAAAAAATTAATATGATCAGAATTCACAAAAGCATAATTTAAAGATAATGAATAATGTAGAATGTGAAAAGAGAGCGAGATTAGCATTGATTTTTCTCATCTTTTTTATTAACAATTCAATAATAAAAAGTCTGCGCAGTCTATAATGGAAACATAATGCCCAAGGTTGCGGAAGTTTGAATCATGTTAGAAGCTTATAGAAGCCTTTGATGCAAAATGTATAGCTTATGAGTAATTAGAGAATCTTTTATTTTGAAACTGTTTAATATTACTGATAAATCAACTCATCTCTCTCGATCTGTCAAAACTGAATTTGTTGTCTTATAAGTAGTTTAATTGTGAACTGGAAATATCTTGATTGCAACTGCTGTGACGTTTATTGTAACAGACGCATCATTTTTTGGATGGCGCGACGTTGAATATTGCTGTCTCAAGCAGCGACAAGGGCATTAGGAGTAGCGTGTGTTTGTGCATGGGTGGGAGTAAGTACACTTCCGAATCTGGTTTTAATTAGATTTCATGGGTGGGGCTACTAATTGTCCATACATGAAGGACATCACAGACTCTTTCTGTGTAGTGAACTCGTTCTCGTTACGTGTCAGTGACGTCATCTCAAGGTGAGTGTCTTCTGAGGAAAGTGAGTACATGAGTACGTGGGGTCTATTCCCTTATATAATGGGGGAGGAAAGATAACTAGTGATTAACGGCTGAAATGGATAAGCATGCTCACATTTGTGCCCGGGTATATCTTAAACATTTGTTTCAAAGATGTTACTCTTTATGTTTTAATCCATGATAATTGATTATTATGCTTTTTATTTATTTATCCATTGATTTATGTGGGATTCCTTTTTTTCTCAGATGGATCTGGCAATTCACATATCGGAGTGGAGTTGATTGTAGGGGAGATGCTAATGACTTTATCTGACTGATGTTTAATTATTGTAGAGGAAGGGATGGATGCGTTTTTTCCGATCCTCAGGGATATTTTGGTTTCCTATTTTGAGTTATACTCATATATATATATATATATATATATATATATATATATATATATATATATATATATATATATATATATATATATATATATATATATATATATATAATATATATATATATATATATATATATATATGTGTGTGTGTGTGTGTGTGTGTGTGTATGTATATCTAATATATATATAATATATATTATATTATATATATATATCATTAATATATATAATATATAGATATTTATATATATATAATATATGGAGTTGTTAGTAATAATTCTTTGGACGAAATTGGTATCCTTACTCATGTACCACCTTGACTATGATCAGACGCGGAGTAGTGTGTAATGGAATCTACCTAATTTGTAACGTTCTGTTTTTAGAGCGTTTCGAGTTTGTGACCCTAATTTCATTTACCAGGAAATTGAATTACTGACCACGATCTTCAAAAAGTTATGTTACCCCAGTTTTTTTTATTGACAAATGCCTTTCTTTTTTCCATTCAATTCTAAATTTAATACTGGGTATTAATGTGTTGTTTAATTTTGAAAACGAATTCATTGAAATTATGGGTAGCCTTTCTTTTAAGTCCTCTTATAACCAATGTTTACATGGAATACTTTGAAACTACAGTAATAAATGCAATAAAACCCAACCACATGCTGTGCATGAGATATGTAGATGATATTCAAACATTTTGGGGTGATAGTTTGAGCAATTTTAATTAATTCCTTTCAAAATTAAATCCATTAGTGCCCAGCATCAAATTTAAAATTGAATGGGAAATAGACAACAAAATTCCTTTTCTTGATGTTTTAATAATTAGAGACGCATTCCTTTTCTTGATGTTTAATAATTAGAGACACATTCTGTTTCTTGGTCTTTAATAATTAGAGAAACGGCAGAATACAAATTTACCTTATACAGAAAACCAGCGTTCTTACTTTCATACATTCACCACTTTAGCTATCATGACATTCCCATTAAGAATGGCGTAACCAGCAACCTGTTCTTAAGAGCCTTACGAATTTGTTCCCCAGATTTCCTGGAAATAGAGTTCGAACTAATTCATAAGCAGCTTTCGTCTTTAAGGTATCCTGACCATATAATTGAGAAAGCCATTCACAAAATACGTAATATTTTACCGACCCCCCTCAAAACAAGACTTGAGAGACATTCATTTTTACATTGCATTTTTGACGTAGATTTTATTACTCCTTCCATTTTTAGCTTTCCCAGATGAAGGTTGTTTGAATAAGACTGAAGTTATTTGGTAACGTATTTAAATAAAAAATAAGGGTGTGGGTGGGCGGGGGCTGGGTCTTAGTGTACACAGATATAATAGGGGAAAAATCTGACGAATAATTTCTTTTTGTTTACAATGAGCAAGGAGGGGTTTAGAGAAACCTCTGAAACTTCAGCAATTTCATGAAACTGCATACCTTTTTATTTTATTATTTTTATTAATAGGACTGATTATATTTTATTACTATCCACTATCTTTTTAACGAAAATCTTATTTCTTACTAATTCATTTAGACGTCTTGATTGAATTACAGAGAACTCTTACGTCACACAAAACAGAAACAATGTATTTGGAGTGATTTACCTTTTGTGATGGACCAGAAATGTCAACATTCAATCAATGCCAATTTCATGACCTTCCACTTGCACGACACAACAGTTTACAAAGGAAGGATGATATTCCCCCTGACGTCGATGGATACCCTGATTTCAAAACAGAGAAGATGTCGGGACAATGATTTATCTCACCTGTATTTCAAGGAAACGTTAATCGGAGCCATCGTGTCTGCAGTGTGAAGGCGTTTTTGTACTGCATCCAACTGTTTTGATAATGGTAAGCAAAAACGAATGCATATCTCCATTAATTACCAGAATGTTCATCATACTCAGTCCCCAATCCCCCGCCCTATTTCTTCGCTAATTAATATAGTTGCATTTATTACCTTGTGATATAGGATCATAGTCGTTAAAAATAGGACAAACATATTTGGTTGCCTTGCTTTTTGTACTAATTAATTTATAAATAAAATTATGACTAAGGTTTGTTCCCTATCAGTGATATTTTCATGTAGATAAAATTAAAGTACCTAATTCATTCGCTTTCTAAATCGTGTTTCGTTTCCGTGATCGTTTACGTAGCAGACAAACATTAAATTCAGGTTTGATAGGAGTCAGGCTACAAACAACCATTGCCACAGCTTCTAACGATTGGTTGTGACTGTTGGTGATTGTGACTGGATTATTATGAAGTGATGGTTTTGAATTCACGTGTCCTCATTGCAATCAGGATTATATAAGAAGAAAATGTGTTATTGTAGGACCTGCCTCTTCTTCCACTGCCGTTTACGTCTCTCTTCATCCGAGCTTTTTCGATGCTGAGACTGATGTTCATAGCAAACCGCAAAACTCCTTTTGCCTTTCGTTAGACGGCGCCTCTGGACTGAATGTTTCGTTTGGAGAAAGATTCTGGTACAAAATTCTAATTCCCTTTCGTTAAATGAGACTTGTCAATTACAAGTAAAATGTGTCATTTCATCAAAGGGTAAATTAATAAAAACAGAAATCTTATACTAATAAAGATAGGCCTTAGGAAATAGTTATGCAAAAGAAATGTATATACGTTTCTACTCTGGTTTGGTGAGTCTTTAGATAACCATTACTTTAGTTATGCACTATTGAAATCACTGAGACTAACAGTTAAGGCATTTATTCGAATAGCTATTGATAACTGACGATCGCCATCTCCTACGATGAGAGGTAAAAGATATTTCAGTTCTGGATTATTGTTTTCTATGCTGACATTGGCCTAATTCTCTTAACTAGCATTAACTTAGCAATCGTAAGGACGCAGATCTCTTCTCATTATACAGATATCACCCTCAGAATGGTTCGCGAGAACTTGAATTTACGAATATCTAAGCATGCCAGGAGTAACTTACTTCGTCAGCACAAGAGCAGTAGACCAAGACTCTTGAAACGTTGCATCACAGCCTCTGTGCAGAAGTACACCGACATTAGTGACATAACGGAAGTAACTGAATTAAGGATGGATCTGATATGAGAATTTCTTCACCATTTATTCAAATATTATGTAATTTACTCCATTTACAAAATCTTGCAATTTTTGTTTCTTTTTATTCTACTTGCTTTATGTCGACAGATTTCCTTGGATATTTAGATTTACGCACAAAAGCAGGTTAGTTAATAGGTTCCTCGAATAATAGAAAAATAAACCACACTTTTCAATTGCTTATACGACAGTGTTTATATATCCACGAGCTCACCGATGTTATTCTTTACCTTTATTTATTATTTCTGGTGTATTATAATTCTAGGACTGTTATTTTTTTTACCCTCGAGAAGATTTCTTTCCTCATACCTTTTCGAAAGAATCAAGTTTGTTATAGCAACTGAATATACACACCTTTTTCCAGAAGTTGGAATTATAGACAAAACTTTGGATCTAGATTCGGGTGGTAAGGTGAGTACACGAGGAAAGCAGAGGTCTTTGCCTATATTTTTACAAATTGTAATGCAATCTCTATGTTTAAAATTTAACCACTAGTCTTCTTATTTGCTTTTCATTGTAAAATACGATAATTCTATTTTGTCGAAATTGTACACTAGGTTAAGGGCTTACATTTGATGGCATTCATAATGATATTAATAAATGTAAAAATCACTTATTTATAGAGTTAACATTACGCTATTCTTTCTGGGCAATCATTTTCTCTCATATCAATTCTGTTTAATCAAAGTGTAGATGTCACTAGGAGGGAAATGAGTTCACAAACCTTTTCAATTTTCTCCAATGAACTTTATTCTAATTCCATTTGTAGCAAAACCCAACACCATTATGCATCCAATAATATACAGAAATATAAAAATCCATAAAGCAGATTCTGCCATCATCAGGCAATTAGGAAGGAATTTATGCTATCGGTCTCATTTATAATATTCCCGAATAGTATAGACATTAGATACCTCTTTATATATCTTCAGTGGACCTGAGCATCATCCTGATTTGAGGATCCGGCTTTACAGGATTATATAAATTCCCCACTGCGACCTGGGATTAGAAGAATTCAATGCAGACTATTAGATCACCACATTTTCACTAAAATTATGTAGTGACATCCAAACACGAGACCCATGATTTCCGTGTATCTGGCAATAAAAGGCAAAAAGGAAAACAGCCTTTCGGCTTTAAACTCTTTCACTCCCTCTTTCCTCGAACATCACAATGTTCATTACCTATATGGGTTCAGAATTATTACATTATTCTTTCGTCCTCATTCAAGTAAAAAGAAAATATGAATGAGTGTTTATGCAAATGTATGTTTTCTCATATAGACACAATGTTGTAGTAAGGTCTTTGTGAACGCGAATACATCTCATCAGACTGTCAGTTGTCTGCTGAATACATCTCATCAGATTCTCAGTAACGCTGAATACATCTCATCAGATTCTCAGTAACGCTGAATACATCTCAACTGTCAGTTGTCAGCTATCAGCTATTTTACTATATTATCAAAGTTTTTATTATATCATTAGCATCTGCTTACTTTCTGTCTCTCCCTTTCAAAAGGAACACTGCGCGCATGTACACTATTTTATTCTAAACATCGTATTTGATATTGACACTGATAACGATTTCTTTTTCATCTATATAGTTATTATTGTGTTAAGTAGTTTGCAATATAATTACATAATGTATTTTATTTTTTTTTTGTAAATAAGTAAAAATTATTTCCTTGTTCCATACTGTCATTCGATGATTATATTAAACGGCAGTCTTAGTCCACCATATCGCTGGTTGAATCCATTCTGCCTCTGACATGATGGATGCATTTGTAGAGTAATTTTAGGACGAGATGCCTGACGCTCTTTTCAGTGGATAGTTGCTTCATCTGTCAAAAGATTTTCCTAAAATTTTCGTCAATTTACTATCGAAATGAATAGATAATACAAACATTAATTCTAGCACTTTCGTATATCTTGCACTAATAAGATTAGAGATAGGTCCGTATAGTTAGAGTAAATTAATATTTTCTGCGTGGAAACTGAATTTTCGAGTTGTTATGAATTAAAAATAGATCCACGATCAGATCAGGGTAGTGGTCATCCATTTTTACGTAAAATATTTGACATTCTGAAGATTATCTAAGTGTTCTGTAATAAAGGATATACCTGTTAGCCTAAAACTTCCATCTCATCAGGCTTTGTTTTACGTACACAAATTATTAATATTATTCACGCTGAAAACACAATAATATCGAACATACCAAAAATTGCAATAACTCCCAGGCAATGTGATCGTGTGGTGCTGAAATTAAGTACAATGTTTATAGAAACGGGATACCAGAGGCAGGGGGTAAATCTTATTGACAGTCCATCTACACTACTCCCCGATCCCCGCACACTTAATTTTAAAAGCCCATACCTTCCAAAAACTTCACTACCATATTTTTGAGACACTTTCTTGCTCTCCCTGTTGTTCCTGGCCCCAGCGTCTCCGAACTCATGACTTGTTCTTCGTGTCTAAAATACCAAAAATGCTGTTTATGAATTTAACAAACGGAAAATGTCACTATCTGTCAACTTGTTTTATTTTCGGTCCGTGTATTAAAATCGATTGTTTTTCTTTTAACTGTATAAATTTCATTCGAAATAAAATATAAATGTACTTTAGAGTTAGATTCAACAGTACAATTCATCGTCATCTCTTCAATTTGCCTGATATATGTTTCAAGCGATATATTCGCATTTATTGTTGATCTTAGTTGTCAAGTGAAAAATAAAGCTACCAATATTTCTGCCTAGACCATATATCACGCTTTATGTCGAGAACTTTTCAATAAATCGTGGTGTATATTAAAAATCTCATTTCCTTATGAAGGATATTTAATCAAAATCATCTCCGCTATTTCACAATATTATTTAGGGGTCCTAGGGTATTCCTGTGGATTGTTAGCGCCCTTTTTAAGGAGACCAAAATAATAAGTCTATTTGTTTTCAGAATCTGCAATAAAAAAAAAAAAAAAGAATTTGGAAAAGATTTGATCCTGAGATGTATATTCAAAACCAACTTCCTCAACATGATACGTGATTTATGTTTCTTTTCTTTTGTACAAATAAAAAAAGTATTACTAAATAAATAATTTTTTTTATGAAAATATTGAAATCAGTAGTCATACTCGTAATTGTGCTTTTTTGTCTGCAGTCAGTATATATATATATATATATATATATATATATATATATATATATATATATATATATATATATATATATATATATATATATATGTAATGTTGTAAAAGTGCCTGTAATATGCTCAGATTCCTTATCAAAATTAGCTTAGGGTTAGTATGTTTAAATAATGTATGTTCAGAATTTACAAAGCATAATTTAAAGTTAAGAAATAATGTTGAATGTGAAAAGAGAGATAAAATAGCATTGTCCATTCGAAGCAGGTAATTGCTGTCAACCCTTATTCCAAGGAATACTCGAGTTCTTCCCTTGTTTTGACAAGTTGTCACCCTTTAAGATAAGACATCCTCTTGCGAGTTAAGCTTTTTTCTCATCTTTTTTTTATAAACATTTAATCATACACTGCATTTGCAGTCTGTATTGGGCTTGTAGTGAGTGACCAGTCATTGTTTCTTGAGCAAAAAATATGTGACTCATTGCCCAAGATTGGGCAATGTTGCTTCATGATAGAAGCTACTAGAAGCCTTTGATGCGAAACGTAAACCTTACGATCACAAAGTTTCTTCAATTCATTTTAGTAATTAGAGAATCTTTTATTGTGAAACTGTTTAATATTACTGAAAAATTAACTCTCATCTCTCTCGATTTGTCAAAATAGAATTTGTTGTTTTATAAGTGGTGAAGTGGAAATATCTCGTATGCAACTGCTGTGACGTCATTGTCACGGAAATGACGACATTCTATAATGATTATTTATAGTTGTAATTCCTCTTTCTTTCTATTTTTCGTTTTTGAAATAAAAATTATATCTGTTTCTTGTTCCCATAATCATTTGCCCATCCATTTTGGGGTCAAGCAATCGCAAATCATTTAGCTCCCATAGAAAGATTCCTTCTCAGACAGATAACCGTGCTGTAAAGAGATGCTAATACCAACTCTCTCTCTCTCTCTCTCTCTCTCTCCCGATGCAAATTTTGGTTTTTACATTAACGTAAAGATTCTGTACTTAAAAGTCACTCGTAAGTTATAGATTTATTTTTTTTATACAATTGTGTTTTATTTTTAGAATCTGAACAGACAGTGCAAACGTGTTTTGTAATGGCACCTGTGAACCTGTTTAGTGAATTTGAAAGCTGCAGCTAAAAAAGGTGAACCTTGTACCAAGGTAAAGTGTTATTATAAGTTTTAAGAGCACTTAAAAATATTTGCAGTGGTTACGTGAAATTATTTTAATTTTTATATATTGAAAATTTTTGTGTTATGTATTTTATTCTATTGAAGTGTTTATTTAAGTTTTGAGTGATTAATGTCTTCTTGTTTTTTTTTTTTACATTTTTGGTACTTTTCCACATTTTTCTCTGTACTCATTTTGCATTCACAATTTGTTTTATTACTTAGGCGTATCTGAATGATTTAGCATTGCATACTCGATTTAATTTAACACTTGTGATTTCCTTTGCATTTACTTAAAATTCTTTTTTAATTTTAATTGTTGCATAAGTTTGAATTTTACTTGATTTTTAAATTATTAATTAAAGAATTAATTAAACTTTATGTTGTTTTCAAGTAATAGTAAATTTCCCAGAGTTTGTGAATTTGACTTATAAATTTTGTACTGAAAAATAATTTTCTTATTTAAATTTTGTATAGCATTGTTTCTTTTATTGACCGTCATTGTTCTGATTGTATTTACAAAGGAATATATTGTGGTAATTGTGCTGTTTTCCTTCAATTTCATTGAAATGACTTAGAACCAGGGTAATAATTAAACTTTTAAAGTTGTTATTGGAGTAATACCCTTTAATTGATTTAATCTCATAAATGTTTGCCTCACACCTTTTTTTGATGAATTTAGTCCTATATAGTTTGGGCTATTAGAAGAGCACTCAGTAACTAGAATCATGAGGTTAGATGATCAACAGATTTTTTTTTTTTTTTTTTTTTTTTTTTTTTTCTAAGACGTTATGATTGATCACATAGCTAAGATATTATTGAGAGCATTTTTATAGAGTTCATTTGGTACGCAATCAAGACTTATGTCAATTACAGGAGTAATGGTGAATAATGAGAGCTTATTTAAACATACCATCTTGCGTGATTGATCATAAACACAAGTTAGTACCTGAACAAATTTCTGTCTACATATAGCATCTATGTGAGTTCGAGTGATTGGCATAAAGAGATCCAGAAAATAAAGGAAAATAAAGAGTATCGTATAAACCTCATGGATGGACGAAGAGGGAACAGTTAGAGCTGCTGTACAGCGAGACTGAAGAAAAGAAGAGGATAAAAAAGTCAGGTACTACATGTCTAAGAGTAGGTGCAACTAGGGGTCGACGGGAAGCTTCAGACACCCTTTAGTGAATGAAATGACTCAGATTATTAAAGCTCTAGACTAGTAAAGAAACAAGTGCAGTGAAACTTGCCATAAAGCTGAAAGGTGAAAGGCAGAGACACCTGAAGTATTGAACCCTGTGTTGATTAATTAAACATGAACTGTATTTCTGCCTTGCTAAGGGAGAGTTTATTTGTTCCCATTCAGGCAACAGAAAGTTATTTATTTTGTCTTTTCACTAGAAAGTAGAATCGGAATTATTCATGAATGCTTAATTGATTTTGTTATCGTTATCTGTATTTTTTTATATTCACTACCACTGAGTAATATTTGATGAATCTGAGGCCACCATAATGCTTTTAGCAATATTTATAAAAAAAGTTATAGGCAAACATAACATCCCTGAGGATCAAAGGAAAAAGACTGTTCGCCTGCAACGCCATCTTCAGCAAAGAAACGTCTAAACTTTGAGACTGTTAAAATTAAATGCAATGATTTTTTTTTTCTTAGAGAAAGTCGAATATGCGTTATCTCTTATGGCTTATCTTCATCGTTTATCTGTTCATTTCTTCCAATCAATTTTATTCAATCATTCCCCTTTGATAATGACTCCATTTCATTGAGGATTTCTTTTTCACCAGAGTTATAAAAACTACAACTAGATTCATTTCAGCTGATATACTTGCTCTCTTTGAAAAAAAAAAAGTTAAAAGGCAGAACAGGGAGAGAGGCCTAAAAATAACAAGCGAGTCCAACAGTACGAAGTGAGAAAAGAGCGAAAGAGGAAGGAATGAATGTGAAAAAATGAATATGACACCAACAACTTCCCATTGAGTCTCTTTCCTTTTAGTTTTAATGTCGGCCCAGACCCATACCAACAAAAGAGTTGTAATTAAAGTATTTCTTCTTGAGCAAGGACTGCCCATGACGGGGAGAGAGACCGGGTGGCGATCAAGGAGGCAAAAGGAATTAAAGAAAAGAATACAATGGAAAGTAGTATGTGAGGATATCCGGGAACTACACCGGACATTCTTTTCCATTTCTGAAGAAGAAGATTTCTCATGAAGGTGACATGAGGATCCAATCTTATCTAAGAATCATCAGATCATACTGAACTACAAAACTAACTTTGCTGTAACCTACGAAAAGCTTGTAATAAAACTGAAACTAAATAACGCTTACAACAAAGTGTTCAGAAGTTACCCAACAATCTGAGATGCAATTAAACATTCACAGGTAAGGAAAAGAGTAAAGAGTTTAAGGTGTTCCTGTGCTTGTTTCGTTACATTATGGATATTACAACCATTGACGTGAGAAATCCCTAAAGCAATTGAAATAATTAAGACTCAAGAACAGAGAACAGACGGTCTCTGTCGATGAAGCAGTCTTTCATATTTCAGTTTGCCATTGCACATGTCTGTCTAGTATTTGTATGTCTGTTAGCGTGAGCACATGAAATTGAAGGAATGGAATTTTATGAAATGTTGTTAAAAAGTTCATTATTATCCATGGAAAACTTGATTAGATTTTATTATGGGTCCAAGGGTCAAGGATCTATGAGGAACTAACCACCATTTGGGTTATTGCTATTGCTTGTGGTGTGTATGCATCTGGTATGCCAACCTCCTTGTGGGAGAAAGCGAAAATGGTGCTGAAAGAAATCGTGAACGAGGCAATAACATTGCTGAAGTTTTCGGTCTTTGATGGCTCCCATTATCTTTGCCTGAGATGTACTACTGTCCTGGTATTTGGTTGGACATATCCCAAAGGATAAGAAATCCTTACATAAAAAATAATATTTCCTTCACTTGATATTGTTTTCTGATCTAGCACTCTTGATTTCATCTTCATAACTTCTATTCACTCTTACAACTCGATCTCGCTTTCACATATATCCGCCTTAATCGTCCTGTAATCGTATTCACATTTTAGATGTCATGCTCTTTCAAATGTTCATAATCCCTCCTGAGCCACGAGTTTTCCATTCTTTATTCCGTTACAGTTTCCTTCACATTTTATCTGTCTAATATGTAGCTTATTTAATCAAGATCCTTATTATATAGAGAGATGAGAGAGAGAGAGACGAGAGAGAGAGAGCGAGAGTATGTCTTTCCTTCTTCAACCAAATGAGAAAGTTTCTCCAACCAGCTAGTGCGCCAGCTCATAGTTCAGTAAATGACGGTGAAGAGGTAAGAAGCAAACGTATTCCAGACATGAACAACGTTTGTACTCC
>NC_061097.1:64010897-64026944 GCF_015104395.2 Macrobrachium nipponense | reverse complement strand
CTAAAAAGAAATAAATAAAAAAAATTCCTCAAAAGAGTGGAATCTGAGGAGGATGACACCTTCCTGATTTCCAAATAGGATTTTAGGATGAAGTTCTCAGTACCTCGTTGTCCTCCTCCGGTTGTAATCGGGCCTTGTAATGAGCGACGCTCGCTATGCTCATGAAAAGATATTCTGAAGTGTCTAAAATTCCAGTGAGTCAATGCTATTGACTGAGACTGTAAATAAAGGCTATGACTGATATTGGTTGCAAGTCACTATTTAAGTGTATCTCTCGAAACTGATGAGAGTTGAGAAATAAATGACATTAAACAATAATAAACCGATGCCTCGTTTCAATGAAGCACAATTATCTACTTTTTTATTCTATTTCAACAGGATTCCGCTACTATCCACTGGTTTTCTTTTCTCTCTTAATTTCTTCTCGAGTTTTCGACTTTAATTCATTTTCCACTGTAGGGCGTTTTGACATTTTGTATTTACTATTAATTTGATTTTATTCATATTTTTTTTCTGTATATTTCTCATATGTCTATAATTTCCCTTTTCCCTCTTACTGATACAGATGTAAAAATTAGTGAAATCTACTGCAACGTTCAGTCATCTTCAGGTCTTGGTAGCCTTCTTGTATACCAGTGTTAGCAACAAAGTTTTCTTCCCCTTTGCAAGAGAGAGTGAAGCCTGGATAAGGATTTATCTATAGTTAATTCTGTCAAAAAATCAGAAACGCATATTCATAAAATAATATAGGATAAAAAAATTCTCGATCATTCCTGATGGCGAGGAATCATTTACCAAAGTATCTGTCGTGTATGGAATGCTTTCAATTACTGTAAATTGTTTCGACCAGTCACTGAGATGTCATCATGCACAAACTACAAAACAATAAAAAACATTGAAAAACCAGTATTTAATATTTGAGACAGCTGTGATACTGACTTAAAATCCATCAAATAATATTCAATACATATGTTTATAGGATTCTATATTTGCAGACTCTTATCCTTATGTCATCATCACTGATAATTTCATTTAGTAAGACTGCTTGAACACGCAATAAAGATTAGCAGAAAATCTCGAATAATAACTCGAGCAGCGACGACCTTTAGAAATGAGATTAAAAAGACTTATCACCCTAAAATTAGATTAAGAGTCGGAATCCAAGGGATGCAAGAGAAATATCCTCGAAAGTGGCGAGTTGTATCATATTTATGAAGCAAAAATGATTTTCGATCCCTGATACTCATTTGCAGGTGGGAGATGGAATTGAATGTGACTATATATTCAAAGACCAGAGATGTTTCATTGTTGATTCTGATTTTTATTTTTTATTTATTTATTTATTTTTTTGAGGGCGTGGAAGACATGGCTTATATATAGCCACCAAAATACTGCTTCTCACAATAGAAAATACTTCGGGTGGAACGGAAGGAATGGTTGCCTGTCGATCCTTTACTGAGCAAAGATCTTCGTCAACGGCAGCCTTAAAATATAAGTGCAGAAAAAGGTGTCTTCGGTAGAAATGCTGCACGGAAATACTACTGTTTTTAAGTTTGCTTAGAAATTTCTCTCTATTTGTTCTGAATTTTATTGTGATTATATTTTTGACTCATTACTTGAAATGTTTAAAAGTGAAAATTCCTGTACCATAAGTTTTTGTAGTTGTGATACAAGAAGAACAAAGGAACTTTCGATCAAGAAACAGGATCCTACCTAGTCTAAAATTTACCAGTTAAAGGTTTATTGGAGTGAAGGCTTTAAAATGCGAATCAGCTTTCTCACATTCTATTTAGGTGATAAATGGTCATTTGAATTAGGCCTATGCTTGTTATTGTGGGGACCGTGTTTGGTTGATGAGTGACTAATGTCGTCGATCAAGTGCTTTAACAATAACAGACTTTTAACCTCAGAGAATCACTCGCTATAAAAAAAAAAAGGTGTACTTGAAATATGAAAAATGCATCCTTATATCATAACTATTAAAAGGTAAACGGTTATTCTACCTTTCATAAAAAAAACATAGATAAAATAAAACATATGTTTGATTGAACCTGATACCGTTCCAATAAAACAGACTTTCTCATGTGTTCATTGTAATGAAATTGATTACAGAATGTGTTGTGCAAAACGATGCAAGAAATCTGAGACAAGAGGCGGACAGATCACTCGTTACGGTATTAGTCATGTGTAGAGAAGCACTATGTTTTTGTACTGAGGTAACTAAGAATTTTATAAAATCATCAAGATATGCCTTTCTCTTCCAGGTGACAAATTCTCACAAAAATTTTCCTGCCTTTGGCTAAGACAAAAGGGAAGATGATCAGGGTCCTGTGTAAGTTAAGTATGAATATTGGGTTATGTGGTTTTGGGAAACATGCTAAAAATGATTATCGTCCAAAGAATTTTAAGACATGAGAATTATATTTATGTGAGCGCCGCATTTGCTTTTATTATTCTTTTGGTCCTTGGACTGCCCTGTCAGTTGAATGTTCTTGTCATTCATGGATAAACATAGGAATTCTTCTTCTGTTTCTTCTCTTACCCTCGAAGAGGCAAGAATATGGTTACCATAAGAGTTGAGCCTCTTCCTTCCTCAATGTTCGAAGGTGCCCAGAGCACTGGCTGCATTAGGGCGCTTAGTTTCAAGTTATATTGGGATTTCAATTTAGAAAGGCTCCTTCTTGTTGCCTAAAAAATAAACTCTAAAAGTCTTATGTGGATTTCTTTTTCACAGATCAATCACATTCCGCAGTCAATCGCGTACATGTGTCAAAATGCTTAATAGTTCATCCGTTCACAGATGCTCCACTTTGATGATAGGCAGAAAATCAAATACAAACAGCGATAAAATGAAAATTCAAACCTAATTACGACAGTAAGTAATGGGACCAAGAAAATGCAATTCTAATCTAATAACCATAAAGTTATCCAGGAGAAAATGTATTCATTACTTAAATTCCTTCGTCCCTGGAATTCCAACCTTTTCTCTTTCCAGGTTTTTGGTTTTAATGGAATAGTTGATTAAGTTTAAACATGACTATTATCCTAAAAAAATTAGGCAATTTTAGTAGCTTATAGTATAATTTAAAAAGAATTAATTAAATAGTAACTTATCACGTATATTCATTTCTTTTATTAGGCTTTTATTCAAGCACAAAATTGTGAATTGCTGATTACATCGTATTTTCATGTCGAGAACCTTTCAATAAATCACGGTATTTATTAAAAATCTCATTTCCTTAGGAAGGATACTAAATCAAAATCATGTCAGCTATTTCACAATATTATTTAGGGGTCTTGGGGTATTCCGGTGGATTGTTAGCGCCCCTTTTAAGAGGACCATAATAATAAATCTATTTATTGTCATAATCTGCAATAAAAAAAGGAATTTGGAAACGATTTGATTCTGAGATGTTCAAACCAAACTTCCTCAATATGATACGTGATTTATGTTTCTTTTCTTTTGTACAAATGAAAAAGTATTACTAAATCATTTTTTTATTAAAATATGGAAATCTGTAGTCATAATCGTAATTGTGCTTTTTAGTCTGGAATCAGGGTAGTTTAAAGAGAGAGAGAGAGAGAGAGAGAGAGAGAGAGAGAGAGAGAGAGAGAGAGAGAGAGAGAGAGAGAGTTAGGCTTACGTCTGGTCGTGTAGTTCACTGATCCGATCATTCTGTCAATTCGGAATTTATCCTTAATCCTAAAGAAGTGTAGACCAATTTTTATAAGACTATTACAAAGATATGAAATTACAATAAAATATTTTACGTTATTGAAATTATTCTCTGTTAACATCCAGCTTATTAATATAAGTATGAAACAGTAATAAGAGTCTCATAAATGCATAGGTATATTTAGGTATTCATTAAAAAGGAATATATATTTAAAAGAAAGTCTATGCACATGAATCTGATAGTAATTACGATACATAAACAATGTAACAACCCGCAAAACCTTTAATAGGAAATTGCATCTCTCAGTTTTATCCGAATGCAATGATAGCATTCATATGGCAACATTAAGACATAAAAAGTATCTTGCACTATTCTTCACTTCTGCTCAAGATTAGGAAGAGAAGTGGTTCCGTTTAAAATAAATACATGTAAAAGAACATTGTGAAATAACAATAGTAAATATAGAAGTGTTTTAATATATTTTTAGATGTATTAAGTATATCACCCAAAGAAGAAATACACTGCGCTATTTCCATAGATCTTCAGTAAATAAAATCTTCACCAGATGCACTGAATCTCATGCAAAGGACTTTAAATGTTATCGTTATGAAATTTTCAGTGTTCTTATTCTCTGACGAATGTGTTGGACATCCACTGCTTTCTTGTTCTTCTCCTTGATAGATTTTCTGTCTTTATAGTTCTCTATTTTACTCCGTTCTTTTTCCCAAGCTTTCTTTAATTTCCACCTGAGTTCCTACTCTTACCCTGAGATTGCATGCAACAGAAGCATCACGAGGTTTCCCCTCCTTCTCTTCCTTCAACACGGAAGGTTTTTAGCTTAAGGCTTTCAGTTCACTCAGCACTCTTTGTATACACGCGCAATTCTATCTCTCTTTGTATAATATATAGATATATATTTAAAGATATATATATATTAGATATATATAATATATAATTTAGATATATATATAATTATAGATATAGATATTGTATAATATATTAATGTATGTATTTATTATTATATATATAATAGTATAATATATATATATAATATAATATTATTATATATTATATATAGTATATTATATAATATATATTATATATAGATATATATATATATATATAATATATATACATATGATATGTGTGTGGTTTGTGAATTTTTATCATATCACCGTGATTCATATAAATGCATCGAGCTGTAAATATTCTTTATTTCTAATTTGATCTACTGCGAAATTAATTTATTTTCATATATGTTATCCGAAGGGGAATTTTTTAGTTTTGTGTATATAATGCTTATATATATAAAATAAAAACACACACACACACACACACACATATATATATATATATATATATATATATATATATATATATATATATATATATATATATATATATATATATATATATATATATATATATAAATGTGTGTGTGTGTGTGTGTGGTGTGTGTGTGCGTTTGTGTATTGAAATTATATGCATTTAACTAGTTTCATAAAACAACCGAAAATGAACAAAACATGCATGAAAAATAATAAATTGCAGAGGTAAAAGCCGGAGATAGAATAAGAAATGAGAGCATCAGGGGATCAGCAAAACTCAGAAATGTCAACGAAAGCCAAAGGTTGATATGGTTTAGGCAACTGTTGAGTATTGGAGATGATGAACGACTTGTTGCAAGAGAGATAATCGAAATGGAAGTGTTACAGACACAAAGACGAGGATGACTGGAGAGAGAAAGATGAGATTGTGAAGAAGAAGAAATGAGAGATAAAGGAAGAAGCGGAGGAAGGACTAAAGATACAAACAGCTTGATAAGGCTGATTAAAAATTGTTGCACAGACTAAGGATTAAGATGAAAAGAAGAAAGAAAAGAAGTCTGGACTCCTGGATTGGCGGGGGACGTCAGGAACTTGTCCTGTCTCGGAACCCCAAACCGAGAGGTAGTCCTCATTCAGCAACTCCTAAGAGGATGGTTTCGACCCACCACACGAGGTCTTCCTCTTAGGAGTTATGAGCCGAAAAAGACTCTAGGGACACCAACTGTTACAGGGACTGAAATCAGCTCCATAACAAATGGACGGCCCCAGGCTCTTTACTTCGGACAATCCAGCAGTCGGAGTGAGCAGCATCCTTTAGATGACTAAGGAATATCTGCTTCGTGTTTTGAAAGACTGTATCATTTTATGTAATATTTATGGCAATTTCAGTAACTCTGTAACTATTTATGTGGGTTATGCTTAATAAACAACTTTTCTTTCAAACCATATATTAAAATAAATGTAAACGTGTTTAAAGGATTTTTACGAACCAAATATATCCATATGGGTAATCACATCCTTTCGAGGACTCTTGAAGGCTCGATGACGTCATCGTGTTGCAAGAGAGACTTGCAATGACTCCGGAACTCTGGTAGAAAATTTCCCTCTCATTCATCCATTTTTCCTTAGATAATGGGTTGGAGGGCTTTTATATATTCATTTAAAAATCATTTAGTGGTGTTAAGGAATGTTAAGTTTTATTTGAATTGAAATAACATATCTTTCTAATACAAGTAATAAAAATATAATTGGTAAACAATTTCTCATAAATTAGCATAATTATCTCTTAACTGAGTTGTTAGACATATTATCCAGATAAGTACCCGGGTGATAGCCGAATTTCTTAAGAATATTTTTAATTATCATAATTTAAATTACCATTCATAATTTAAATTATGATAGTTAATTATATCACAAAACATTATTTGGAATGCGCCAGTCTAGCAGGCATCAGATAGCAAAGGCTCTCTGATGCCGCCTAGTGTCTCTGACGCTAGGCAACCTCACCAATCAATCAATAAACATGAAGTAAACCTTATCATGGAGCTAGGACAATTCGCCGTAAACAAATTTGCCGTAGGTACAATTGATTGTAAGACTTTTCGCCGTAAGAAAACTTGCCGTACGGATATTTTGCCGCAAGGACATTTCGCCGCAAAATGTATATTTTAGTTTTTAGCTTATTTCTTTTAGAGATCATGTAACTATATTCATATAGTTATCTTCAAGTATATTTATCACTTTTTCATTGATTTTCATGTATTCAATTAATTATATATAAGAAAAGGATAAAAAAAATGAAGACACACACTTTATTTAAAAAGTTTTCAAAAAAAAAATTCAAAGCTAAAAATCATGTAAGTTCATAGCAATTGCTCGTAAATAATGTTGTTTTGCATTTTGATCATAACCTCTGACAATACTTAGTATGCGCTTATAAACATTTTGTATTGTTTCTTGACTGTTGTTTCACCTCTTTCTGCATCGATTATCTTCTTTTTAGAAAGATATTTCTTCATTTTCAATATATTGATGAGTTTCCATAAATTTGGATGCGTATAGGTCACGAGATTGCTTGAAGCGCATTATGGAACCCTTCTACTCCATTGTTGGTATTAGCCAGCTGATCTAGGGTTCTTTGATAAACATTCCAAAGTTCGATAGGAAAAGTTGGAGAAACTACGACGACGAGTCCCCTCCCTCTCTCTCCCCCAATGTAATGAGTTTCAAAATATGCAACCAGTTCTTGTGGTAAGTCATCGTCATCACACCAACTCTATAAATGCATCAATGATGTTTCTGACGGCGGCGGTATGAATGCAAGTGCCATAAGGCACTTTACTTTTGTATTGAAAGCACAATCACTTTGATATCGAACCTTAAGCCCACTATCTGTCACTTTTCTGTAAACATTCTTACAGAAATGAAAATAATAGCCTGTTACATTGCAGAAGGGAAACTGTCAGAAAAACTTAAAAAACTAGCTGGTTCGAAATCAAGCATTAGATTTTCAGGTTCTAGGGACTCGAGTAAATCTTTAACCTTTTGAAAAAAACGCATTGTAAGATTCCCTTAGTCTTATTCGGGAACGGAGACCGTAAACTCGTGGGATGCATGCATGTCCTATGTTGACATGTAGAGTATATAACTGATAGAAGATTTCAGGACAAACCTTAAATGTTCCATCGCATGCCCAATTTGTATGTCTTTCTAGATCGTGAACCCTGCAATCGTACCAAAGATCAACATTCTGTTTTCATCTTCCATTCCACTATCATAAGTAAAAATCTTTCTCCGTTCTGTAAACACGCAAATTCTTCGGGAATTACATAACCGATTCTTGTTCTTGGAATAAGAGGGGCCTTTTCTTCTTTTGTCTCCATCTTCTTATGTTTCTTGACAAATTTGAAGTTGATGGCATAAGAGAGCGTCCTGCATTTTTCTAATTCCTCGCATGCAGCACCAATCAATGATCTTGAAGCTAGCTGGGATTTCAGTGCATTTTCTTTCCTTCATATGTGCAATTGTTTTTTGCATTTTGTTTGCTTGGGCTCGCTGGATGGGTTATGCTCACTTACAGTTTTACAGATTGAAATCTCTTCAATATTCCGTCTTGTATGTACTCTTGCTTTGCAGTTTTTTTTTCACACACTTCCATATTCTCTTTCTTGCCTGTAAATGAAGTTGGAATCATCAACGAGCTTATCACAACCTCTGGTGCTTTTGATAGTGTACGGCATCGTAGGGGTTCAAGTTTCAACTGATAAAAAGTAGATAATACAAAGGTTTAAGATGAAAAAAAAAAAAAATATGGGTAAACTCCGAATTTGTAAGAACCTCATTTAAACATTTAACGACGGTGTCAAAATTTATAACGACCCTTCTCTCTCTCTCTCTCTCTCTCTCTCTCTCTTTCTTCATTCTTTTTTTTTAATATATTCATGACAAGCATATACATTTTACGGCGAAATGTCCTTGCGGCAAAAATATCCGTACGGCAATTTTTCTTACGGCCAAAATGTCTTACAATCAATTGTCCTACGGCAAATTTGTTTACGGCAAATTGTCCCGGTCTCCTTATTCATGGGATTCTCACATGTAAGGCTACCTACCGTTCCCAATGATGGGTTGGCCAAGGGTTGTCTTTGGGTGGGTCACGGAAGCAGCCATTTTCTCGTCTATCCTTTCTCGCAAAAACACTTGATATCGCTAACATAATTGTTGGGATATTCCTCTAATATTTATGTTAAAATACAAACCCATAAGCCTTTATTCATCTTTATAATAGCAATACAATTACTTATATAATTGTGGAATTATCACGATGTTGTGAATTTTTTAGAAATAGTAATAATAATATAATTTACGGAAAACCACTTCGTTCTCACCCCACTTCCCATGAAACGGAGCTAATTCCAATTGTGTACATAATTATATTACCTATTTCCAATTTTTATTTACTGTATGGTTATTTTCTTTAGTCTTAGTTTTATAAGGGGGGCGAGTAAGTTAATTTATTGCTGGGATTGTTTGTTTTCTCATTTTAGTTATTCTTATACCTTATACTAACTTATTAATTATGGCCATTATTTCTATACATACGCAAACGCACACAAATATATATATATATATATATATATATATATATATATATATATATATATATATATATATATATATATATATATACTACTATATATATATATGACTGGTAAAAGTGTTCTGTAACAACAGAATTCCATCTAATAAAGGAGCCCATAAAAACACCAAATAGAGAGAAAAGTACTATATTTCCGAGACTGCTGTCTCTCTCTTCAGGTATATGAATGAGGAAAAGTTTACAGAAAAGGTGGTATTTATACCAAGAGATTCGTCCACAAGTAAGCCAATTTAGGTCCACCCCCGCTGATAATCTTCCTTTAATCTCTTAAGCGTTGGTTGAATGAACACTGCGTCGACGATGTCCGATGTCCAATTCCCTTTTGAGATGTTCATTACCTGCTCTCTTTTATTAAGGCCGATTCCATCATTTGACTCTTGTACCGGCAGTTGCTGCTATAAATTACACGTGACATATTCCAGTTTATTCTATGGTTATGTTCATTTATATGATTGAAAATAGCCGAGTTCTGTTGTCCATACCTAACTGACCGTTTGTGTTGTATTAATCTCTGGGGAAGTGATTTACCTGTAAATCCGATGTAAGATTGGTCACAGTCCTGGCATGGGATCTCATATACCCCAGAGTCTTTGGGCGATGTCTTTTGTGGACGTTAATCAGGGATTTGGCTAAGTATTTGGGTAGGTAAATGCAAAAGGGTTGGATTTCCCCAAGGGTGTGAGTTACTCTCTTAATCGTCTCCAGGTGGGGAATTTTTATTTTATTGTTGGGTGTGTCTCTGGTCTTGTCTTTAGGGGGTCGGTAGAAAATTACGTTTGCTTTTTGAATTGCTTTCTCAATTATATGGTCAGGATACTTTAAAGATGAAAGTTGCTTGCGAATTAGTTTCAAATTCTTTTTTCCAGGAAATCTGGGGAACAAATTCGTAAGGCTCTTAAGAATAGGTTGCTAGCTAGACCTATCTTGATAGTATTGTCATGATAGCTAAAGTAGTGAATATTTCCCATAAATTGAGAACGTTGGTTTTCTGTATATGGTAAATTTGTATTCTGTCGTGTCTCTGATTATTAAAACATCAAGAAAAGGAATTATGTTGTCTATTCCCATTCAACTTTAAATTTGATGCTGGGCACTAATGCGTTTAATTTTGAGAGGAATTCATTAAAATTACCCCACTTATTATCCCAAAATGTTAGTATGTCATCCACGTATCTCATCCACAGCATGTTTTTGGGTTTTATTGCATTTATTACTGTAGTTTCAAAGTATTCATGTACAGATTGGCTAAAATAGGACTTAAAGACTACGCATACTACACCCAATTTTTGCTTGTAGAATGATTCCCCGAATGAAAATACGTTATTAGATGCACATAATTCAACTAACTTTATTATTTTGTCAAGTGCCAAAGGGAAATGATCTGAATAGGGGGATAATTTTCCCTTAAAAACTGAAGAACGTCCTGTACTGGTACTTTTGTGAATAGGGAGTCTACGTCAAGGGCTTAAAAGTTTTATGTTGTGAAGTGGTATATGTGGCTTCTCTGAATTTGTGACAAAAGTCTTCCGAATGTTGATGTGACTGGGAGAAAAAGTGCCTAAAAAAAGGAGAAAGGAGGCCAGCTAACTTAATTTAGAAATTTTGTAATTAAAAAGCTCCGGCGCATGAAACGTGGGTCTGAATGGAAGATTGTCTTTGTGAGTTTTGGGAAGTCCATAAAAGTAGGGTAATTTAGGATTAATTACTTTAAATTTCTCTAATAGTTCAATACTCTTTTTGTCTTGGCCAATTAATCTTACTTTCCGAAAAAAATTCTGTGGGAACGTTCTGGAGGGGATTTTTCGTCAGTTTTTCGTAAGTATTTGTGTCGCTAAGGAGCTGGTTGATTTTGTCGAGGTAGAAGTCTTTGTCCATTATTACAATTTTGCCGTCTTTGTCGGATCTCTTATTATAACATCTAACTTTTTTAGCGAGTGGATGGCTATCATGATCTGCGGGGAACAGGATTTCTTATGAAGGTCAGTTAAAGCATTTAGTAACACTCCTTTTAAACATATCTCTTCACGGCTGTAGTTTTTGTCAGATATGAATTTATAAAAAGCCACTATGAAGTCTAGGTTGTTTTTGCGGTCTGGCATTAGGCAAAGGATAAGCCTAAATTTAAACTAAATGTTGATTTACAGTAGGGGGTGTTGGATAAGTTTAAAAAACTTTGTCTTGTTGTTCAAGATTATTCCATGCGCTATTATCTATTATTGGTTATTTAACTTGCGTAAAAGTCTGTTGGAATGAGTCACGACTATATAGGCAGCAATGTCGGAACAGAATGAAATCAGATACCTGTATACGTGGTCTGTGTAGAGGAGGCGAAGATTAGATTGAGTTCCATATATCACTCTGCGTAGCACGAAGATGTCGTTTCTCGTATTGGTGATTCTTTCTTCCAGGAAAATCTTGTGTGATAGAGGGAAGGGGTTTGATTGCAGAGTCCATCTCCCGAATCCGTTACATTTTTGGAAGTACTTGTTCTTTGAGGCATTCTTCCAAAAAAGTGTTTTTTGGTTTTTCAGCCGTGTAGTCTGTTCAGTTCTTTTTCAAACTTGCGGAAAAACTGGCTTGACTTCTGGAAGTGAGTGAAGAATCGTGGAAAGGCGGTTGAATTCCATAATGGGCTGACAATGACTGGTAAAAGTGTTCTGTAACAACAGAATTCCATCTAATAAAAGGAGCCCATAAAAACACCAAAATGTAGAGAGAAAAGTAACTATATTTCAGAGACTGCTGTCTCTCTCTTCAGGTATATGATGAGAAAAGTTTACAGAAAAGGTGGTATTTATACCAAGAGATTCGTCCACAAGTAAGCCCAATTTAGGTGACCTAAATTGGCTTACTTGTGGACGAATCTCTTGGTATAAATACCACCTTTTCTGTAACTTTTCTCATTCATATACCTGAAGAGAGACAGCAGTCTCTGAAATATAGTACTTTTCTCTCTACATTTTGGTGTTTTTATGGGCTCCTTTTATTAGATGGAATTCTGTTGTTACAGAACACTTTTACCAGTCATTGTCAGCCCATTATGGAATTCAACCGCCTTTCCACGATTCTTCACTCACTTCCAAGTCAAGCCAGTTTTCCGCAAGTTTGAAAAAGAACTGAACCAGACTACACGGCTGAAAAACCAAAAAACACTTTTTGGAAGAATGCCTCAAAGAACAAGTACTTCCCAAAAAAATGTACGGATTCGGGAGAATGGACTCTGCAATCAAACCCCTTCCCTCTATCACACAAGATTTTCCTGGAAGAAAGAATCACCCACATACGAGAAACGACATCTTCGTGCTACGCAGAGTGATATATGGAACATCAATCTAATCTTCGCCTCCTCAACTACGGACCACGTATACAGGTATCTGATTTTCATTCTGTTCCGACATTGCTGCCTATAATAGCGTGACTCATTCCAAACAGACTTTACGCAAGTTAAATAACCTAATAGATAATAGCGCATGGAATAATCTTGAACAACAAGACAAAGTTTTAAACTTATCCAACACCCCCCTTACTGTAAATCAACATTTAGTTTTTAAATTTAGGCTTATCCTTTGCCCTAATGCCAGACCGCAAAAAACAACCTAGACTTCATAGTGGCTTTTGATAAATTCATATCTGACAAAAAACTACAGCCGTGAAGAGATATGTTTAAAAGGAGTGTTACTAAATGCTTTAACTGACCTTCATAAGAAATATCCTGTTCCCCGCAGATTCATGATAGCCATCCACTCGCTAAAAAAGTTAGATGTTATAATAAGTAGATCCGACAAAGACGGGCAAAATTGTAATAATGGACAAAGACTTCTACCTCGACAAAATCAACCAGCTCCTTAGCGACACAAATACTTACGAAAAAACTGACGAAAAATCCCCTCCAGAACGTTCCCACAGAAATTTTTTCGGAAAGTAAGATTAATTGGCCAAGACAAAAAGAGTATTGAACTATTAGAGAAATTTAAAGTAATTAATCCTAAATTACCCATACTTTTATGGTCTTCCCAAAACTCACAAAGACAATAACTCCTTATTCAGACCCATCGTTTCATGCGCCGGAGCTTTCAATTACAAAATTTCTAAATGGTTAGCTGGCTCCTTTCTCCTTTTTTAGGCACTTTTTCTCCCAGTCACATCAAACATTCGGAAGACTTTTGTCACAAATTCAGAGAAGCACATATACCACTTCACAACATAAAACTTTTAAGCCTTGACGTAGACTCCCTATTCACAAAAGTACCAGTACAGGACGACGTTCTTCAGTTTTTTAAGGGAAAAATTATCCCCCTATTCAGATCATTTCCCTTTGGCACTTGCCAAAATAATAAAGTTAGTTGAATTATGTGCATCTAATAACGTATTTTCATTCGGGAATCATTCTACAAGCAAAAATTCGGGTGAGTATGGGTAGTCCTTTAAGTCCTATTTTTAGCCAATCTGTACATAGAATACTTTGAAACTACAGTAATAAATGCAATAAAACCCAAAAACATGCTGTGGATGAGATACGTGGATGACATACTAACATTTTGGGATAATAAGTGGTGGTAATTTTAATGAATTCCTCTCAAATTAAACGCATTAGTGCCCAGCATCAAATTTAAAGTTGAATGGGATATAGACAACATAATTCCTTTTCTTGATGTTTTAATAATCAGAGACACGACAGAATACAAATTTACCATATACAGAAAACCAACGTTCTCACTTTCATATATTCACTACTTTAGCTATCATGACAATACTATCAACGATAGTCTAGCTAGCAACCTATTCTTAAGAGCCTTACGAATTTGTTCCCCAGATTTCCTGGAAAAAGAATTTGAACTAATTCGCAAGCAACTTTCATCTTTAAAGTATCCTGACCATATAATTGAGAAGCAATTCAAAAAGCAAACGTAATTTTCTACCGACCCCTAAAGACAAGACCAGAGACACACCCAACAATAAAATAAAAAATTCCCCACCTGGAGACGATATTAAGAGAGTACTCACACCCTTGGGAAATCCAACCCTTTTGCATTTACCTACCCAAATACCTTAGCCAAATCCCTGATTAACGTCCAACAAAAGACATCGCCCAAAGACTCTGGGTATATGAGATCCCATGCCAGGACTGTGACCAATCTTACATCGGATTTACAGGTAAATCACTTCCCAGAGATTAATACAACACAAACGGTCAGTTAGGTATGGACAACAGAACTCGGCTATTTTCAATCATATAAATGAACATAACCATAGAATAAACTGGAATATGCACGTGTAATTTATAGCAGCAACTGCCGGTACAAGAGTCAAATGATGGAATCGGCCTTAATAAAAGAGAAGCAGGTAATGAACATCTCAAAAGGGAATTGGACATCGGACATCGTCGACGCAGTGTTCATTCAACAACGCTAAGAAGATTAAAGGAAGATTATCAGCGGGGGTGACCTAAATTGGCTTACTTGTGGACGAATCTCTTGGTATAAATACCACCTTTTCTGTAAACTTTTTCTCATTCATATACCTGAAGAGAGAGACAGCAGTCTCTGAAATATAGTACTTTTCTCTCTACATTTTGGTGTTTTTATGGGCTCCTTTTATTAGATATATATATATATATATATATTATGATATATATATATATATATATATATACTATATATATAAATATATATATGATATAAATGTTGTGTATGTATATAATTAAGGAAATACATAGAATGTGAAAAGTGAGAAAAACTGGGATTGTCCATTCGAATCAGAAATTGTTGTCAACCCTTATTCCAAGGAATGCTCGAGTCTTCGACTTGTTTTAACAAATTTTCACCCAAATAGTTAAGATAAAACATCTTCTCACGAGTTTCGCTTTTTTCTCATGTTCTTTATAAACATTTAATCATACACGCATTTGCAATCTGTATGGAAGCGCAGTAACCAGTCATTGTTTCTTGAGCAAAAACATGTGACTGATTGCACAAGATTCCGGAAGTTGCATCATGTTAGAAGATTCTAGAAGCCTTTGATGCGAAACGTAAACCTTACTATCGCAAAGTTTCTTCAATTCATTTTAGTAATTAGAGAATCTTTTATCGTAAAATGTTTAATATTACTGATAAATTAAATCTTAACTCTCTCGATTGTCAAAATAGAATTTGTTGTCTATAAGTAGTTTAATTGTGAAGTGGAAATATCTTGTATTGCAAACTGCTGAGAGGTCTGGTCCAAGGAAATGAGCGACATTTTTTTTCGCTATAATGATTATTTTTAGTTGTAATCCCACTTTCTCTCTATTTTTCGTTTTTGAAAGAGGATTATTAAAATTATACCTGTTTCTTGTTCCCAAAGTCATTTGCCCATCCAGTTTGGGGTGAAGCCATCGCAGATCAATTAGCTCCCTTATGAAGCGATTCGCCAAGAATCACTGTCATCAAGTTCTGAGAACTTGAAAGCTGCAGGATAAAATACCTGATAATTATGGAGAGGAAAGTTCATTGGGAGTTCACTTTCAATATAGATGTTTAAATTCGGCCCTCGCCGAGCCGCCGCCTCTCCTCTATTCATTAAATAACAATGATACTTAAAACATGAAAAATTTGGATCAACTTCATCTCGCTTAGCGATTCATACAATTGTACTGGTGAAGAGTGTGATATGAATGACAATTTTAAACTGTCTATTGTAAATTTGAAATAAAAAAAATCTGTGTTGCAGTGTCCCTTCGATGAGATATTAATACAAAATAATTTTTCAATAATCCCTCTCAATCCACTAATAGCACTGCAGACACTGTTTGCATGTTAGTGGCTCCGTCCAAATATTGTAGTTTTAGTAATGGTGTGTGTAAAGTATACGTATATTTTGGCTTTATCCTAAACAAACCTCATTG
>NC_061097.1:64000994-64010397 GCF_015104395.2 Macrobrachium nipponense | reverse complement strand
TAAACAAACCTCATTGCTTCCGGGAACCGACTCATATATCTGTTGTTACATAATGCTTTAGGTTCTGGAGTATCAAGTAATAGGTATTTAAGAATATATAATATAATTATACTAAGAAAAAACATTAATTTCTCTTCATGCTAACCAATCTTGCAGAAGACGAAATAATTCCAGGAAATTTAATTTCTCGAAATTTGCTCTGGAATATTCATCGTTCATGCAAAGTTCTATTTAATTCCTCTTGCAAGGACCTTTGATCCATATTTCATTATTTTCTGTCTTCTATTTTGTCAATTTTACCTTCTTTCCTTCAAATTTTCTCTAGTTCTTGCTTTTAACTCTCATTCCTCGTTATTCTAATCACGATACTATTCGTTCTGTAATTATTTCTATCTCATTCTCTTTAATTTCTTTTAATTTGTGCTGACGAATTATTTCATTTTTTATCCGTCAGTCTTACTTTATTCACTTTCTTTCCCCGATCCTGCATTTCTTTCAGTATTCTGTTTTTAATTCCATGAATTTCATCTATTTTTGTATTCTTTTATTTCTGCATAGAAATCTATATTATATACACTAATGTCATCCATTATATATAAATCGATCGGCGAGAGAAAAAAAAAAATAATAAAGTAAAAATTTCGAAAAGTAAGAAAAAAAATTTCATTTCAAAACATAGTTTTAGGATGAACCGATCCTGTGTGAATTGCTTCGTCATTTTATTGACTTTTTATTTTAGAACACCAACGAATTTTAGAAATTAAAAATTTTTCTAATAAATTTCATTTTAAATGAAAAAAAAAAAAAATATCTAAGAGTACTTATGTAGGTCTATCACAAACATTTGCATCATTTCAGGAAAAAATCCCGTGACAGTTTTGCAAAATTTATTGTCCATCCCAAAAAGAGAAATACTTTCAGAAACCTTGACGTGGGAAGCAAGTAGAGGAATAAACTCTTAGTGGAAGCACTGTGAAGATGCATAGGAATTACCCTAATGCAAGTTTCCCTGGAAAACAGTGCTATTAGAAATGAAAAACAGAGAAAATGGAAAGAAGGAAATGACCAATGAACATCAGTATGAATAAATCAACCAACAGACTAATATACAAGAGGAAAAACTTGCTCTGATCGCTAGCTGTTGTTATTTCCAAGACTGTTTTTTTTTCTTCATATAAATGTTGCACACGAAAAGACTGAGCTTTGCGTGATATCTTTCAATACTTCAGGAAATGACTTTGCGAGCCCACCTTCCAAAAATGGTAAAATATGGAACGTTACCTGCATCCGTGTCAGTAATGGTAGCTATTAAGGCAGACGAAAAGAGAGTTCTTTTTATAAATCTTCGTTAGGTATTTATTAAGAAGAATATCAAGCTATTTTTGCCATTTAACGTATGATACATACACACACACACACATATATATATATATATATATATATATATATATATATATAGTATATATATATATATATATATATTTATATATATATAACAAATGGACGGCCCCAGGCTCTTTACTCAGGACAATCCAGCAGTCGGAGTGAGCAGCATCCTTTGGATGACTAAGGAATATCTGCTTCGTGTTTTGAGAGACTGTATCATTTTATGTAATATGTATCACAATTTCGGTAACTTTGTAACTATTTATGAGGTTTATGCTTAATTAACAACCTTTCTTTCAAACCAGATATTAAAATAAATGTAAACGTGTTTAAAGGATTTTTAAGAACCAAATATATCCATATCTCTAATCACAACCTTTCGAGGACTCCTGAAGGCTCTATGACGTCATCGTGTTGCCAGAGAGACTAGCAATGACTCCTGAACTCCGTTAGAAATTTCTTTCTCATTCATCCCATTTTCCTTAATGGGGGTCTTTATATATTCATTTAAAAATCAATTAGAGGTGTATTAAAGGAATGTTCAGTTTTATTTGAAGCACAAATAACATATCTTTAGTAAGACAAGTAATGAAATTATAATTTGTAAACCTTTTCCCATAAATTAGCATAATTATCTCTTATCTGAGTTGATAAAAATATTACCCAGATAAGTACTCGTGTAAGATACGAGTTTCATAAGAATATTTTTAATTATCATAATATGAATTGTGATGGTTAATTATATGGAAACTACCACTATTTGTAAAGCGCCAGATTAGAAGGCATCAGGTAGCGAAGGCTCTCTGATGCCGCTTAGTGTCTGACGCTAGGCAACCGCATCAATCAATCAAAAAACATAAAGTAAACCTTATACAAGGGCTTCTCACCATGTAGGGTCGACCCTTTCCAATGATGGGAGGGCAACTGGTTGTCTTTATTTCGTTAACACAAGTGTTAGGATATTCCTCTAATATTTATGTTAAAATACAAATCCATAAGCCTTTATCTTTTAACTAAAATGACAGTCTTTTACAAGAATGCAAATAAGACCATTTGCACTGTAGCACTAGAAAAAAAATTGACTACTAAAATATTTGTCATGACTTATACGTTCCAATACTTACATTAGGTATGTGGTTCTCTTTTAATTAAAAAAAAAAAAATATGTGAAGAGGTTAGCGAAGTGGTGGTGAATCCTAGCTCCCGACATAATAATACTATTTTAGCTGCGAAGAACTTTTTCGTAGAAGATGTCAGTTTAAAAATACGGCCTCAAGATGGCAACCACCCTCTATCTATCTATCTATATATATATATATATAAAATTGAGGGAGAACACAATGAAATTACTTGAACTTACCGTAAAACTGATTTATAGTGAATATTTAATCTAGAGGAACAGGTCGCCAGAAACTCAGCTAGTTACTTTACAGCTATTTATTTACAAAAGGCCCTTACTGGCCTGGAGAAAAGTAAATGCAGCGTCCACACGTTGGGACCCATATATCTCTCAGAAATGGATAGCTGGCTAAAATGTGATTCGTGAAAGCTGGTTTCATAATCTTCGGTAATGCAACACTTGCGGGCAGATAGACGTGACACGTGACTCAGGGAATCTGGAAAAGGATCCCAGATTAGACAAGATAAAAGAAAAAGGATTTCTTGCCCCAAATTATGATTGTTTTGTTCTCTAACACTGGGGAAAAGGAACTTAAATGTTTCACTGAGGTATGCAATGACTTCATTTGTCTGAGACGATCACACAAGGGAAACATGCGGCCATGAGGCAGTGAGAGGGAACAAAGGGATGAGTTCTTTTTGGTTTTGAAATTGAATGAGGAAAATGGGGGTCAAATAGATAATAGGATGTAAGGGACTGGCAATATGCTGTTTCACAAGACGTACCTGGATGTCGTGTTCAGTGGATCTTTGTAGAAAAATGTGGCCTGGCTTTGTCCCAGGTCTGGGGCTCCGGCGCACCAGTACGCCGTGGATAGGCCTAAATGGAAGGCAGGTGGTCGGACATCCGTCCGAAGGTCACGTCTGGAGACGACTGGGCAGATCGCAGGCATTTTGCCTGGGTGTTGGGAGTCAACTTAACCCCCCACGAACAGGGCAGATCCTGGAAACAGAACATACAGCCAGCAGAGGGTTCACAGGAAAAAGAGCTTAAGGTATAGGTCTAAGAAGTACCAGTCTGCCTACATCCTTCCCTTCGAGATACGTCCCTAAAGCTGACAAAAGACTATATTCCCCCAACATAGGAACTCAACTACCTCTGGCTGGCGGGTTTTGGTGTCCCACGTTTACTAAAAATCAGCTGATATTTGGGGGAAATGGCTGCCGTTTTCCAAATCAAACTAATTAATTAATTACTGGGTAGACGAAGCGATCTATAAACGTCACAGCTCCCCCTGTTAAGAAGGCATTCACTCCCTTTCGGGCGTGTAGGTCTTGGCTTAAATAAGTTTATCGTCTCGACTACCCTGTTCTCCTACTCTAACTTGAAGTTTTTAGAGCAGCGATACAGCTAACTACAGTGGCCTACCTAACTTATAGGCAGAGATGCTAAGTCTACTAACTTAATGGAGTAATGTAGTCTAGCCTAAGTAATAACTACGGGTCGTCTGTGACGACAGTCTACTCTACCCCTAGATAAGGTTACTTGAAAATTCTACTTGCTACTAACCTAATGCCCTGGTACTAAATCATTAGCCTAACCTACTCAATACAGTTAAATGGAGATGCAATCATTCCAGAGTGTGGTATGCACAGCAGCAGTTCAGCGACGGAATTGTTAAAATACATGATGTGAGGTAATGATGCGTGAGGATGATGAGTGGTTAGTTGACCAGGATGGAAATGCAATGAGGTAATTATTGACATTTTACATGAGTTGTTAGTATCACAATTGCTAGGGGTTAGAGGGTTAGTTTTACTGGCAGAGATCAGGCTGGCTACCTTCTCTGGGTAGGTGCCAGGATCACTCTGCAATTGAATGCGACACTGTACCTCGGGCACAGGTGTCAACGAGAGCAGGTGGCTCTTTGGTTAGTGTGTTAATTTGTTACGTCCCTTCTTCTTCTTCTTCTTGTTCCTCCAGGACCTGGCTATACCAGTCCTAGGAGTAGACGGAGGCACCGACTCTGGGGTAAGGCCAGGAACGCCGTCAGGAGCAGAGGCAGTGGTAGCCTGAGGGATTGCAGGAGAACACCCTACTTCGGTATCTGTAGCAACCGTCGTAGAGGAGGAACCTACTGCAGGGGAGGCCCTCACTTCAGCTGCTGCGACAGCTGTCTTAAGGGGAAAACTCCAGGCTGACTCCTGGTCGGGCAGTTCCTGGTTTTCCAGAGGAGGTATGAAGGTAAGGTCTGCCGGAGGTTCATCCTCAGGCGACAGAGGTGAGGCTGAAGAGGAATTATGGGCTGGAGATTGGCCATGGCTGTTGGAGGATCTCCTGTAGGAGGATCCTTGATAAGGTTAGGCGCCGGCACTAGCTCGGGGCCAGGCGCAGAGGTCAAGTTCTGTGGTGGCTCTACGTCCAGGCTGGAGGGAGCTTGGCACTGCCCAGTGCTGCCAAGTAGCACTGGCAGAGAGTTGAGGTCGACTGGACCTATGACGGGTACCGGAGGTGCAATACCTCTCAGCGTGCCCTTGGAAATGGGAGACAGAGGCTCCTGTCTCTTGTTGAAGGCTAAGCCTTGTGGAATATGGTCAGTGTCCGCTGCTGGTAATCGGCTAGGGCACCTAGGCCAATTCGTGGAGTGCCCTAATATGTTGCAGGTTTTGCAACGGAACTGTGCATGATCAATCTCCCTCCTTGGTAACAGGGGAGTCTGTTGGTGGATGTACTTCCGGGAGGAAGTAGGTCTTGGATGGCTCCTTGCTTTGGAGTAGTTTGTCGTGGGGTTAGGACCCCTAGGCTTTTTGGAATGCGAGGGAGCCTTCATGTCTTGCCCTAGGAGGTCATAACCTCCTGGAATGTAGCTTGCAACTGCAAGAGTACATACTTTGGAGAAATTAGGTCTGGTGACAATCAATTGGACGGTCGGAAGGATCAGTTTAATATGATTTGATGCCTTCAATTGTGATTAGTTGACGTCTGTCAATATTAGCCTCTCGGGGAATTCGGTCTTCCCGTATCAGGGAGATTTGAGCGCCAGAGTCGTCGTAGGCTCTGACGTGGCTTGGCTGATAATGGCTTTGGAGGGGTGCGACGGTTATAGGGCCCTTAGCCGGGGGTCCTAGTGAAGAAGGACTGGTTACAGCCATTGCGATGGCAGGAATATTGTGATTCGCGCACCCTCCGTAATTTGCAGACATGTGACCCTTGCGGCCACATGTCTCGGCAGAACTTGTTCCAGAACCTCTTCCGTGGCACTGGACGGTAAGGCCGAGATGGCCCCACAGGTTGCGAATCTGTGGAGTCACCAAGGCTGGCAGTGTGCTCTGGCACAGGTGAAGAGTCCTCTCTGGCAGTGATTTGGGGTAGGGAGGTCAAGGAAACCTCTGTTGAATCACCCTCGGAAACAAGTCCGGGGTCAACTGGTGGGCTTACCTCTCCCAAAGTGGATGAGGTAGGCGGTAAAATGGTAAGAGGCTGGCAGGATGCGGCAGGAAATTCTATCTCGGGCACTGGATCAGGACCAGGCTCACGAATAGGAAGGATGTCAGGCTGACCAGAGACGGCAGGACTGAGAGAGACAGTGGGTGCAGGGCTGGAGGCTGGCAGAGTGGCTGGAGCTAAGATACTCTCCTTACGGGCCTTCTCCAGCTTGATTTCGAGTTCCTTCTCCTTGAGAGCGAGCTCATGCCTTCTCTCGGCTTCTCGGGCTTTCCTCTCTGCTTCTCTGGCTTCCTTTTCTTGAAGGCGCGCGGCATCCTGCTGCGTCTTTATCCACTGGTCAAGTGCTGGTCTAGTGTAACCGGCCTCCTTGCCCAGAGTTATGAGGGCTCCAAGCTTCTCTAGCTCTATGGCAAAGAAGTCGCGGGAAGCAGGGGAAGACATTTCCCTTAGGCTGCAGTAGAAGCTCTGATGAAAATGAAAATAATGGCCAGGAAGGGTACTGAATGGAATGGGAGTGCCTACTGTGGAAAGCGGCACTCACTTGGAAATGGGTTCTGCGATAATAGTAATGAAAAGTCTGAAAAGACTGGGTGCTCTGTGGCACTTTGTGAATGGCACCTTCTGATGAGGTGAAAAAATCACATGGAGTGTGCGGCGTACGTCCCACTTACGGGCGTTCCCAACTTGGGAGACGCTTGAATGGGCTACCTGTAGGTCCAATACAGGTGCACGGCACTTTCAGAGGCGTTCCTTGGTTCAGTGATCCAAAATGGTGGATACTCTAATGAATGGGCGTTCCATAGGACGGACACGCAGGTATAGGGCTACCTGTACGTCTGTACAGGTGCGTGGCACTTCAGGAGGAGTTCCTTTTTGAGACAGCACTAGTAGTGCTGGTATTGCGGCACTTCAAGAGGCGTTCCCTTGATTGGGTGATCCGGGATAGCGGATTCACTAATGGATTGGGCGTTCCGTAAGGATGGACACGCAGGTTTGACAGCACTTAGGGCTGGTATTGCGGCACTTTGGGGAGGCGTTCCCAGGTTGAGCGTTCTGAAGGATCACTGATCCTTGTACATGGACACTAATGAATTGGGCGTTCCGTAAGGACGGACACGCAGGTTTGACAGCACTTAGGGCTGGTATTGTGGCACTTCGGAAGGCGTTCCCTTGGAATGGTCCGAAAGATCACTGATCCTCGTACATGGACACACTAAAGAATAGGGCGTTCCGTAAGGACGGACACGCAGGTATAATGGCTACCTGTACAGCCTGTACAGGTGCAATGGCACTTATGAGGAGGTGTTCCTTTTGGGCACTTCTAGCGTGCTGGTGTGTCTCGGACACTACATGCAGTATACTTAAATATACTGAAGTGAAATGGTACTCTGTTCGTGGCAGAGGGTAATAGTGGAGGAGAGAAAGTAAAAGGTGGGAGTACTTCAGCAGCCAGTCGATGGACAGTGTCAAGAATTAGTGGCACTGTAAAATGGTAAGACCTGACGGGCACTGGTGGTGGCCAGTCCTAAACTGGTAACGACTTCCCTGTCTGGAAGTAATGAATTTGCGTGGCACACTGTGCGGGTTGTGCTTGCGGTGTACGCAAGCCTTTTGTGATAAAAGAAAATGAAAAGACCACTCGGGCAACGACAGGTAATGGAAATTTTAGAAATGCTCAGTCCCTCGCTGAAGTACTCGGTAAATGAAATAAATGCTTGCAAACTGCAATGGACACAGGCGCGTACGTATCACGCTCAGTGTAAATGAAAGACACAAGAGTCTAAAATAATGTTAGTTCTGCATGCTATAAGTAATGAACGTAGTACTCTTGGCTTCGTGAATGATGGGTTCTGGTACGCTCTCTCTCCTCTCTCTCTCTCTCTCTCTCTCTCTCTCTCGGAGAGGGTGAAAATGATATATGAAAACTCCCTTGTATTGAATTGAACTAATAATGTTAGTTTAATATGACGCAACTTGCGTTAAATGATTTACTTACGTTAACGTGTAATGAAAGAATTGCTTTGGATAACGTTTTATGAAAATGATAACGCGCTCGTGGTGAACGATTTTTACGTTACTGGTAGCGGCTCGCGCTTATGAAATGACTTGCATTTCAATATGAATTTACAACAATGACGCATTTTACGTTAACAATTCTTGTAATTTACTCTTTGAAGATTTACGTTAACTTTACGTAAGTATACTAGGTCCGTTTTGACAAGTGAAAATGACGGTAGGATTTTTAAACGATGTTAGCAAACATTTGTAAAAAGAGGTTACGTTTAGTCCGAAGTGGAATGAAACTTTCGCTCAGCGAGCGAGTGAGCGATGCGACGTGAAATGCGGTGAGCGAGCGGGGCAGCTTGTCTTCAAACAGCTGATTCTCTGTAAACGCGAGGTGAATTGCAACACGAAACATTCTAGTTTTCCTTAGTCAAGGCGAATATGTTTAATTTCTCTGCAGAACGATAGATACTAGTACGCAGATTAAATATTTATTTACGTTAAAACGTTCTTTTAAAGACTTATGTTACTTTGCTTAAATCGTTTGAGATAATGCTTAAAGAGATAAACAAACATGGCTGCCGCTGTGATGTGAACCGAAGGGTTGGCTGCTGGCACAAGAGAGTGCCTGACTGTCCAGCTGACGAGAGCTGGCTGGCTAAGCGGTTACCAACACTTGGAATGAAACCTACGTTAAAATGAATTCCATAACATATCACAAACAAAAGAATTGTACTTCTTTTTTTGCCGTAACTATTTAGTAAAACACTCTAACTAGCTAGGCTTTCTAATACTGTAATTAAACCTGGCAAAGCACTTCCTAGTTTGATCTGGTCCTTTCTGGCATCTATCGCACACGTGTTAGTGAGCTCACAACACACGACAATACAAATCACAGAGAATTCGTGGGGCAAATTGTTTGCTTGCCGCTAAAATAAAGCCTCGGCACTTTCACCGTTTACAATATAATAATATTTCTCACTTACATCTTTTTTAACACTCGTAAAATAAAAAAAAATACATAAACGTACCTTAAGCTAACATTGGTTATAAAATAAATAATATTATGAATGAATGGGTATACCTTACGTGAGCCGTGTGTGTCTTCGCGCAAGTGTGCTTAGTTTTTCCGCTTTGAAAAACATTTACCTTACGTTTTACAAGGGATAACGCGATTTACAAGCTTTTTTTTAAAGCAAAGCTAGGTTCAAATCCTCGGCGAGGTCGACACTTTTACGTATGAGCCCGGCTGAGAGAGGCTCGATACGTAAACAGAAATAATTGAGGGAGAACACGATGAAATTACTTGAACTTACGTTAAAAACTGATTTATAGTGAATATTTAATCTAGAGGAACAGGTCGCCAGAAACTCAGCTAGTTCCTTTAACAGCTATTTATTTACAAAAGCCCTTACTGGCCTGGAGAAAAGTAAATGCAGCGTCCAC
>NC_061097.1:63983494-63993494 GCF_015104395.2 Macrobrachium nipponense | reverse complement strand
TAATATGCACGAAATTATCTTGATCACTCTAGAATAGGTTCTGAGCCTATGATTGTCATCCTAATAAGATTTGGAAGCTTATTATGTGTATTTGATCATTCACTAACCCTAACATAAATTGCAGTCATATATCGGATTAATCGGTAATGCAAAATTATATGCTAATATTATAATTATAAACATCTATACATAAACATATATAATAAAACACAAAAGGTTAAGTACACACACATGCACACCCACATGCACACGAGCTAAAACTAGAGATCCAAATAATGTTCCCCACGGGGTTTTATTTTAGCCTCTTCCTTCACCCAGCCCCTACTCTCTCTCTCTCTCTCTCTCTCTCTCTCTCTCTCTCTCTCTCCTCTCTCTCTCTCTCTCAACAGTGACTATTAATTTATCTCCTTCTCCCATCTGTCTTTTCCAACAACCAACAGCGTAAGGAGGAAGACTTTCTGACTGCAAGCTCTACAGGGAATTGCTGATCTAAATCTATCCAGATCTACTTGCCCTACAGACATTCATGGGCAGGCGAGTTCCTAAAGTGACGGAATGAAACAGATTGACTAAACTCTCACATATTCCATAACATTCGCTCCCTTTAATGTAGGTTAAACATCCCAAACTAAAGGTCATGAGATATACAGGACCACAAATTCCTGGAGATTTTTTGACGTTTGAAACATCACTGCAGTAATTCGTCTGATTGAATAACTAGTTTTCTTGAAAGCCACGTCAAGCACGTTTAATTTTTTTTATTATATTAAGATATCTAAAAATTAGTAATTGGTATTTTTGAAATTATTCCATTAAAGTATGTTCGATTCTTTAAAGAACGCAACTCTAATTTTGATCAGTACCGATGACACAAAGTTGTCTTATGGTAACTAGCTTGTAGGGGCCAAGCGTTCATAATAACGCTGCTTTTCGATGATTTGATATCCATTTACAACGTTTTCCGTACATATATTCTTCTTGCCTAGACAACGGAAAATTCGCGGAAAATACCTGGAAAATTTCCCTTAGTTCCTTCTCGTTGTAATAAAAATCATATCATATCTCCATAAGGGTAAGAAAGACATTGGGAAACATTTTGTCCTCTTATATCCCATGGACAATGAGGCGCCTATTTTCAAACATAAATTCTTTTACAGCAGCGCCTGAATGCAATCTCCACTTAGCCTTTATTGTGCAAAAGACTTTGGATACTATACTGAGTTTTCTGTTACGAGCACTCATGACGAACATGATTTGCTGGTTGTCATTAACACCAGCAGGTGTTGGGCTTGATTATCAAGTAGTATATTATGAACTAAATTGAAGCGCAATATGGGAATATTCAGTAATGGGAGAAGTAACTTGTTAGTCTGCAAATAGTTTCAGATTCCTGACGCTCAAGTTGGTTGTCTAACAGTACCCACAGCCACTGGTATTACAATTACACTTTGTTTATGTGTGTGCTAAAAGAATATCACAAAAACGTACCTTCAGAATGAAATTTGGTAAATGTGTCCATTCGCTCACAATCTTTCAAGAGTATATCTATCGATAATCTCCATAAACGTGACGATTTTTATTATGAAAATCATTTTCTCCCATAACAAAGTACGAGGGTTTCTAGGCCTTAACATTTTACCATATTTTACATATTTGATGTTTTCAATTTGAATATACAAAATTGTACTTAATTTTGGAAGTTCTTTATTACTGTTGCCTGGGCGTTAGTAAATGTGAAAGGGCTGTTGCCTTGTATAATAAGGCGCCCTATGAGGTTATGTTAGACTTGCGATAATCTCACGCTAAGTCGGTTGGTTATGCACTTCCATACTCATTGGAGTGTCTTGGGGTTTGTAGATCACTTACGAAGTCTGTATCTTCTTTGATTATGACGACGATGTGTTAAACTCATGATGATATCTTCTTTCTTATGTGAGGTTTTTAGTTGAAAACACTGAGTACAAAAAATATTTCTATTCTCTGAGATTACATGATGAAGATCAGAGGAAATTTGTACAGGTCTGCCAATGATGATGGCTAATTCAATTCTACATGATGAAGCTTAGGTAAAGATGTACAGGTCTTCTAATGACGATGGCTTGATCGCTTCTGCCAATGATGATGGCTGATTCAACTCTGCCTACCATCTCGGTTACAAATCATAAAGGAAGCAGACAGTAGCTTGAACATACGAACATACACACAGATAACACAGTTACAAATTACGTAGGCCGTTTGAATTATAGATCGCGGTAGTTGTCTCAAGCAGGAAGCTTGGACTAATGTTTTCAAAACAAATGAAGGACCACAGGTGACGGAACGTCATCTTAGCCTACTTTACTGTATACGTCATCTTAGCATACTTTATCGTCTCTGGTCTGATCACATTCCTGCAAGCAATCTGGTTGACCTCTTGGGTCACTGTTTTTAATTAGTCATAGTTTTAGTTTTTTAAATATATATATGGAATAACATTTCAGATTTTTATTATGTAACACTTACAAATGTTATACTTAGGGTTGAAGTTTATATCATTACTTTTTATGATTTTGTCAGAAACTTTAGATTTCTTCATTCATTTTATTTCATTTTATTTCAAGATTTATCCTATTTATTCTCCTGCCTCATATACCTGACTTATTTTTCAATTGAAATTTTCTTTTTAATAGCTTTACTTCCTTCGTTTAAATGTAGAACAAGTCGCAGCTGCATTCTTACAATTGTCTCGCCAATCTTTATTGGCAAAAGGTCCATTCTGGAAAGAAAGCAATAAACTGCAGTAAGTTTAAAGTCCAAATGTTGGTTCAAGAAGACATCATTCACACATACGTGTGTTACTGACACGGAAGCTATTCTGGCTTATTCGCGAGAGATATTCATTTGATTGCTGTTTATTGAGGAAGAGAGAACTGTACTCCCTCCTCCCTCCTCGTGGCTCTATTTGATATTCCACCATTGGCCCTATAATAGGAGGGTTCCCTGTTACCATTTCTCTCTCCATTTAGGAGGATCATTCCCCATTTGTCAGTTATGCCGGTGCGGGGCTATAATCCCCACGTTCTATCAACAAATACCTGGGTCCTGATTTTTCGAACTAAAAATGAAGTGGAATGCCATAAAACAGAATTATATTACTAAAAGTTTCAAATAAATGATGAAGGAAACAACCTTCATGAGTAGACCCATATAAGAAAATGGGAATTACCACGAAAGAGGAAAAACGAGAAATGGGAAAATAAGTAAGAATTATTGTTCTCTTGCTCTCTCATTTCCATTCCTAATGCATCCGCATTCCCGCTGTGAGAGAACGCACAGCATTCCGAGGGTTTACCGAGAATTTCAGCGACAAAGGGAAGGATTTTCGCAGATTCACTGAAGGCGGGAATGCTGATTCCCATGTTGAAGCTAAGATGGCAGAAACTACATAGCTACATAGAGAGTATAAACAAGAATACTTCGCTTAACGCATTTATTTACACGCTCTGTGATTATGTTTAATTCATATCAGTTTAAAAGAGTCTCTGAGAGTAAGCTACCTTAATCAAAGACTCCATACTATCTCAGATTAACTGAATTGCATTGCATTCCCATGTGTATGTATATTCCTTTGCTGATGTTTTTCCCTTGCACATTTGTTATTGGCCTTTTTTAACACTTGGGAATTCTTTGCAGCATAAGGCTGCGTTTACATAGACAGCGTAGGAGGCAAGAACGGACTCTACGAACATGTTTCTGGCAAGCGAAGGTGTTCATTCGCGCAGACACCATTCTGTAATTTCTCAAAATTCTTTTAAAGTGAAAGAGCTATGTCTAACATTTAATGCAAAGATTTGAGTCATTGATATGCAACAGCCAGCTATTCTGTCATTTTTATTTTGATCATTATAGCAAAAGTGAATTTTTCTCTATTTTATTCTATAATTCACAATATATTATTCGTAGGAAACCAATAAGGCTTTATAGGTTGAAGATTCATTTCTTATACAAACATTTACACGCAATTATCTCGTTTGAAAATTTTTCATTTAATCTTTGCTTACCATTAGGGATGTTCGTCATATAATCATCATAAGACTAATTATGCAAAAGTTTTTGGCTTAAAATACATTTAGTAAACGCGCCTTTCGGTAACATCGACTCTGCTCTCGCGTCAAGGATTCTGAAACAACTCTATTTTTTTTCAAGATGTTTTATTTTTACAAATAAAACAACCATGTCTTTCAGTCATTTTAAATATGCACAAAATGTTTCAGGCTTGCGTTTACGATTAGTTTTGTAAATATTTGAAGAAGTGTGATTCATCCCATGGCCTTGTCAATGAATTCGACCTACATCTCTCTCTCTCTCTCTCTCTCTCTCTCTCTCTCTCTCTCTCTCTCTCTCTCTCTCTCTCTCTCTTCCACTTTCAAAAGTGGATCAAGACTAGAGACAAGTAATTATAGGCCTGTGAGTCTAACATCACATATTATGAAAGTGTATGAAAGGATAATGAAGCAAAATATTATGAAAAATTTAATGAAAAATAATTTGTTTAATATAGGACAAGATGGTTTTGTACCCGGAAAAAGTACGCAAACCCAATTGTTAGTCCACAGTGAGACCATATAAAAATAGGATAAACGGAAAAGAAACAAATATGGTTTACCTAGACTTTGCAAAAGCTTTTGATAAGGTAGACCATAATATATTAGCGAAGAAAATTAGAAAACATAACATAGTGAACAAAGTGAGATGGATAAAATTTTTTTTACAAAACAGAAAACAAATAGTGATTGCAAACGATGAGAAATCGGATGAAGCTAAGGTAATGTCCGGTGTGCCACAATGTACGGTGTTAGCTGCATTGCTATTTGTCATGATTGCAGACATAGATAGTAATGTTAAGGACTCGGTAGTGAGTAGTTTCGCTGTTGACACAAGAAAGTAGAGAAATTACTTGTGGTGAAGATAGGAACTCGCTACATAGAGACCTAAACAAAATATATGAATCGGAAGAGGTAAATAAGATGGTATTTAACTCTGATAGATTTGCATCAACAAATTATGGGGATAAAGAAGGAATGCTATATGCATATAAGGGACCTAATAACGAAACAATCACAAATAAGGAAGCAGTTAAGGACCTATAGGCGTGATGTTATGCAATGATCAAATACCCATACTATTGGCAAAATGCAAAGCAAAAATTAGAATGTTGTTACGGCACCTCAAAACAAGAAAAGCCGAACACATGATTATGCTTTATAAAACGTATGTACGTAGTCCACTTGAATATTGCAATATCATATGGTACCTTCACTACCAAAAGGATATTGCACAAATAGAATAGAAGAAGTTAAGGATCTTGACTACTGGGAAAGACTACAATTTTTAAAATTATATAGTCTAGAAAGGAGAAGAGAACGCTACATGATAACACAGGCATGGAAACAGATAGAAGGAATTACCGAAAACATCATGGAGCTTAAAATATCAGGAAAAGCAAGCAGAGGTAGATTAATAGTGCCCAAAAATATACCAGGAAAACTAAGGAAAGCACACAGGACAGTAATCCACCACGCACCTGCATCTACAATGCAGCGTCTTTTCAATCCGTTGCCAGCTCATCTGAGGAACATATCAGGAGTGAGCGTAGATGTGTTTAAAAATAAGCTAGACAAATATCTAAGCTGCATCCCAGACCCTCCAAGATTGGAAGATGCAAAATATACCGGAAGATGCATTAGCAATTCTGTGGTAGACATTAGAGGTGCCTCACACTGAGGGACCTGAGGGTAAAGTCTCTGCAGTTGTTCTTATCAAAACTGTATAGAACCGAATACAGAGAGATATCTGTAACATTCCAGAAAGCCACGTGCATCTTTATACATGTTCGCATTTGTTTCTGTTCTAAAGAAAAACAGATCTGCTTTTATAATCTAAAGGATCGTTGATATTCTTTGTTTAGAACAAAGTAATGGTGCAAAGGCTGGTGGGATGACAGCAGAATTACTAAATTTGGTTTATGAGGAAAATGTAACGATTTAAAACAAATTTTAATTTTATCATAATGCAAAATAAGATTCCATTATATCTTTTTTGCAAACCATTGGTACTGAGCGAGGAAAATATGAAGGTAATTGTTATTCTTAAATTCAAGTAATGTAATCACTACCCGGTTAACAGATTTTCATTTTCAACCTCCATTTCAAAGATGGAACGATGAAACAAGGGATAGCTTCTATGAGAATAAACTCTATCTTTCATCAAAGACCACAACGTTCTTTGAAAGGAAGGTTCGCCCAATCGAGGTTAGTCATGTTCTTCAAAATCCGCTTTTCTACCCGTGAAATAACCAGCTAAAGTGCGTGCGTGCTTACACATACACACACACACGTACATAAGTGAAAGGGCAACTTATCTCACGGAATTACTTAAGAATGATACATGAGAGGTGAAATTAAAGTTCTGATAGTATGATAATAAAATAGTTTAAATTAAAAGGAAAATTCAATGGAGAATCTGTGCTATAATTGTCGATGATAACACGGAAACTGCAAACAAGTCAGTCTTTCATAATATGTATTGTAAGGTTACTAGAACCGACAAGCAATGCTAGAATCAGCATGCTCTCGGGTTCTTTGGTCTTGACGAAAATAGACACCATTAAGAACAACAACAGAAGCCACAGCATCAACTACTTCAGTACTATCCGTTCTAAACCAGAGGTAAATTTAAAAAATTTAATTTAATATTCTTCCCAGATTCATGCATATATAAATGCAATATTTTCACTATTCTAATATCCGGCATTAATTAAAGATAAAAAACAAGTTTTTACTTTACCCAAAATAGGGTTTGCCAAGTTTCTGTCAAAAATCTTGACACTAAGGTGAGTGTGGCCTCTCTCCTCTAGAGGAGAGTAAGGATATACCTTATGTCAAGTGGAATCAGGGTTTCTCAGATTCAAGAGCTCCGTCATAATTGAAATCTGCGTTTATTACATAAGGGATGGTATTTTCCTAATACCTTTGTCCTACCTACCGGTGGTATCCGATCGTCTTCATTGTTTTCCTTTTTACACACAAATATTGAAACACAAGCATATCAATGTACATACAATAAATGCTACTTCCATCCCACACACGAGTCCCATCTCCAAAACACTGGATTAGCTTCAATAACGACAGCTGTTTGAAAAGCTTCTTTGATGATCCTTCTGCCTCTCGACATATCAATCAGGCCAATCACAAACTAAAAGACCAGATATAAGAACAGGAAACAAACAAAGTTGTAATATTCTTGATAACTGCCAGTTTCTGCTTCTCAATGGCTCATAACATTACTCGGTCATCTTTTCTATTGATTAACAGGCAGATGATCTTCATTTGAAAAGGAGCAAAATATAAAGAGTTAAAATGCGAAATAATAAGTTGGGAAACATAAATAATGATTCTGCCATTTGAGTGTTCATCTGGCTGGAGAAAATATTCAATAGAAGAGTATAACTGATTCCAGTAAGTTCATGATCCGTTTCTACTTCCAGGTGATGCAGGGGTTTGTTTAGTTGTTTTCTCAACGGCCTTAAAAGAAGTATGGAAATGTTCCCTTGCTATAAACATTTTACTCCCGCCAGCTGCAAAGGACTTCCCTAAAAGGATCTTTATTACGTATGGGTAATATTAAGTATTCTTAAAATTCACCTGAGACATTTGGAAGTTCTTCATATTCATAATGAACTAACTTTCTAAAATCCTCATTTTTTCCGGGAGTCTTCCCGTTCTTAAATGATTTTTCTGAGAAAGCACTTATTCTCTGGAAGACTTCCGCTGAAAACACTAAATTTCAAAGTTCTTCATGTTCTCCGCCTTTTATATTTAAAAGTAAAAGTATTTATGGGATGATTTTTTTTTATTAAAATGAAATTTTATTAAGTCTTAATCTTCTAAGACGTTTTATTCATTTTGAAACAAAAGTGTCTTTAAAGTGTTCATCATTCAGGGTAAATATATTCATGGTCCGCTTTGTGCTTTCTTCGCTAAACGAAATTTGTTCCGTAATTATTTTTTATTTATTTAATATTTTGGAATAAATGTTTCAGGTACTATTCCAGGCCCAGTTTTATACAAAAAGACAGATTATCTACTGTAAATATATCTTTGTATAAGAATACCCTTTTATCTCTCTCTCTCTCTCTCTCTCTCTCTCTCTCTCTCTCTCTCTCTCCTTTTCTATAGCTTTATTGTAGAGGGTCTAGAGCCCTAGATATTGAGGGATGTTCCATTTTCTCGGGAATTCACTGTCACCTACTCAATAGATAGTCCTGACGCGACCCTTAGCCCGTCACGTAATTTCACCCTACAAACCACATAAACTCTGTCTGAAAAGAAAGAGTACTGTTAAAAATGTCACACACGCACGCACACACACATACACACACACACACACACTCACACACACACACTTTATATATATATAGATATATATATATATATATATATATATATATATATATATATTATATAAATATAAATATTATATAAATATATATAATATATAATATATATAATATAACTATATATATGATAGATATATATATATATATATACATATATATTTATAATATATAAATTTATAATATTATATATATAATAATTATATAATATATATATTATATATATATATATTATATAATATATATATATCATATTAATATTATATATATATATATAGATATATATATACTATATATATTATATATATTAGTTATATATATTATATATATATTATATATATATATTAGTATAGATATAATATACATATTTGTTGCTGGACGATATCTTCATAGAGAACTTGGATTTCTGCCTATCATTTTCCTGTGGCATTCCCTTATTTAATGGAGTCACGTACATCTACTGTGAATTTTATGCATACATATATATTCTCCCATTTCACAATGAAAGTAAACCGAAGGTGAGAAAGTACCTCGCCTACGAACTCAGTCACCAGGCGCTTTCTCTCTATTGTAAACTCTAACTTATTCTCCCGATTTGCGCCTGGCTCTCCTCACCTTTTTCGCCACAGACGACGAGATGAGACAGACACGTGTGACCTTGAGAGAGGAGAAAATTCTGTCTTATTTCGGTTTGCAGCCAGACTAGAGTCCAGAGGTTCGACAAGACATCTTTGAATTGTTCCCTTGCTCTGTAACGGCCTTCAGCCCGTAGAATATTTCTTTTCTTTTCTGTGTAAAGGTAGACCTCTTCAAGGCTTTTTCCCTGAATCTATGTCAGTCCCAATCCCTGTTTTGCAACTACTAAAATCCAGTATATATATATGTATATATATATATATATATATATATATATATATATATATATATATATATATATATATATATATATATGTTTGTGTGTGTGTGTGTGCGTGTGTGTGTTGCACAGAAGCTAGGTACTATGTCGCACTTCTAAGTAAATGGGGATACAGTCCACAATAATACAAAATCCTTCTGTAGTTTTCAAAAACATTTATTTCTTGTACAGTAACTTATAGCTTTCGACCATCAGCTATGGTCTTGTTCACTAGAATGTGATATATATATTGGAGGAGCTGACATGTAGGAGCACAAACAGACTTTTTTTATGACAACATTTGAAACAATAAATATTAGGTAACAAGCTAATTAACTATAATTATGTATGAACAGGGGGTTGAACCCTCGTCCTTTCCAGAATGCGTTTTGATCTTCGAAGCGGAATCCTTGTTTGTCGAAACACTTGATGACTAGAATGCGAGACGTAAATGTGACACATCTACGAAAAGTATATTTGACCACGGATTACACTGAAAACCATAAAAGTTAATATGAATTAATATATTATTACTATTACGAAAAAATAGCAAAAGAAAATAACCAGAAATATAAAGTAAAACAAAACGATGTATTTGCGGCACTGAAAACTTCTATTGACACTCAGAAGATTTTAAGAGACCTCAATAATTTAGTTCCCTCCATAACTTT
>NC_061097.1:63913494-63978494 GCF_015104395.2 Macrobrachium nipponense | reverse complement strand
TTCATAAAGCAAATCCCAAACGCCTTGAACTTGTGAATGAAGCTTCTTGGGAAGAGAGCGGTCATATCTGATGAAAAAGGAAGCGTACCAAATGAAAAGAGGTATTTAAATCCATATTTGTTAGATGATGACACATGGTAGCTGGAAAAAGTCAATATAAAGGTAAAAATAGAGAACGGGTTATGGCAAAGATGCATTATCTAAAAGACACTAAGATAAATGTACTGATTGAACTCGTTTTCAGAAATACGAATTACGAAACAGAACACTGTTCGGATTCATTTCGTTTAGAAAAAAAGGTATCAGCGAAGAAATTACGGGACTGAAATTCAAGGTTAATGACTAAATTAAGTTTCATTGTTACTGAAAGGATAAATGTTGCGTCAACGTGAGTCGAGTTAATGATTAAGGTGATGACAGAACATTGGCAGTGGTCTATTGCGGAAAATGGAACATATATCTTTGGTTTACTTTGTAAGATGATAAGAGAGAGAGAGAGAGAGAGAGAGAGAGAGAGAGAGAGAGAGAGAGAGAGAATCTCAACATGCTGTATGAAGTAAGAGAAAAAATCAAAAGAAGATTTAACATAAGAAAACTTACTATTAGAGAAATATCGACTTTGGTCTTCTAACGGATCCCAGTCTCAGGTTGTTTATACTTCTCCAAACGTAGCAAAGTTCTGATGAGGAAGCTGACGGGAAGAAACTCTTTACTTCGAAACTCTAACAAATCTTTTTTACTTCTGAAGTTGGACTTGGCGGTACTTACAGACAAGAACGAGAGTTAATGGAATGTAATTTCACCGCCATTTCAGATATATGAAGACACGTACTCCAGACAATTCGTAAGATTAAAGAGCCAAGAGATAAAATAAATACAATTATAATAGAATCAATGAGAACCGGATCAATAACAAAATGTTAACCTGCAGTGGAACTGTATCTATCCTTGTTGGTGATTATAACAGGTTCTTAAAGTGAAAGAGAGAGAGAGAGAGAGAGAGAGAGAGAGAGAGAGAGCGGAGAGAGAGCTAAGAAGGAGAAGGCAAAAAACAGTGTTTGTTTCTGCAAAGCAGTCAGTCTGTTATATTTTTCCGTGTACATCAATAAATTACTCGATAAGACGGCAAATCCTTTCGGTATCCGAATACCTTCCACAAAGATAATTCAAAAGCTACATTGAGGAAATAAGAAATCTTCTCTTAGAGCGAAACAGTGTATGAACGCTTGTAGGACTTAACGAACGAAGGTTGAAAGAGGGATTATTTGCGTTTATCCTACTGGTGAACAGATACAATCAGAATCCTTCTCAGGAGAACTAACTACCGGTAAGCCCTTTCACTTCGATTCTAAAGCCCGTTCACCTAAAACTATCTTTTGAGCTCAAGCATTGCAGAAGTTTCGTTATAGCAATTCTATCAGCTTCGAATATCGTTGTATCGGAGTTGTTTCGATGAGTTTCCAACATTTATCTTCAAACCTTTACATTTAAATTGTTCTAAGCAAGTCCTTTTCTTTCTGCCGGGATATTCCAGGATCCATCCATTATTTCGGTGAATATCCGACTCCCTAGAACTGGAATTCAGATCCAAAGTTCCTTTGGTCCATTGCAAGTAAGATGGTGATGCACGATAAATCGAAATCCTGATTAGTTCTCATGTATGGAATTCTTACAGGTGCCAGGGATGCGTGGATTTTCGTATTGCTCCTCCTACAAGACTACTGGTATGCTTATATAGTTACAATTCATCAACTAAATGTCGGACTCATTACTTTTGTGGAGGTGAATAAATAGGAGAACTAGAAGTAAAATGCTACAATTTGTGTAATGACTGGTTAGTCCTACTTCGAACAATGTAAAATATCCGGGTGGTATTCTGGAATATTTCAATAATTTTCAAGATTCCAAGATTGCTTGCAATGATTCCTTTTTTATTCCGTTTTCTATCTGTCCCTGTAGCGTATTTCTCATTGTTCTTTTTAGCGCATTGCTCTGAATCCTAATTCCTAAGTTCGTGTTCTACATATCGTGTTCTTTCTCTTGTTATTATTCTATTTATATTCTTGATCAAACCTATTTGAAAAATACTAAAAAGAACAATGAACACTAGCATCACATTTTATTTTAAATTTTACGAACTCAGTTTTTCCTTTAGGATTAAACCGATAGCCATGGGGCCACTGTGAGTCCAAAGACAATTGAGGGAGATTGTAATTTTAAGCTAACATTTGGAGATTGTTTGAATTTCTTCCATTTTTAAAGCTATTAACCTCCATTCAACATTCAGACATGGCGAAGATTTAGATAGAGTCAATTTCACATTCAAGTGGTTTAAAGTGAAAATAATCTATCAACAGACTCTTTCCGTTCATTCTTTCTTGATCTTGGATACATTTTTCTAGATATATATAGATAGCCTGAATAACATTTTGATATGATTAGACTGCATACTATTCCTGAAAGTATACCTCAAAATAAAGTAGAAGATGTATATAATAGTACTAAATCTTTAGCATGACTATTCTTCCCCATCCCCCACCCCCCATTTTTTCTATAGAACTACAGACCTATATCCGAAATGAAATCCAGGCACTAGAGAGAGTGACTTTTTTTTTTATACAACAATACGCAGTTTTCTCATTAAAATATAGATCTTAAAAGAGACCAAGTGGAACTTCTGAAACGCAGTTTAAATATTTGAGTCTCGAACATCATTTCTTGCCCATCGTAAGAAGTGAAAACAGTATTCAGTGTCATCAAATGAACATCCCTCGTCAACTTGAGGTAGGTCAGAAGCTATTCCACAGAACCGTACATCCTCTTCTCTGTCAACAGACCGTCTGGAAGGTAGTATATCCTAATGTAAAGTCAAAGCTCTCTACCTCAAGTGTACTCCAGCTAGGTATTCAAAACAGGTAATTACGGGAAACTCTCACCAGAATAATACATGCAACACACACACACACACACACACACACACACACACATATATATATATATATATATATATATATATATATATATATATATATATATATATATATAAAGAGAGAGAGAGAGAGAGAGAGAGAGAGAGAGAGAGAGAGAGAGAGAGAGAAGGCAAAACAGACTTGTTTATGGAAAAACTACATTGAGGAAATTAAAAATCTTTTCTCAGAGCGAAACAGTGTATGAACGCTTGTAGGTTATGGATATTTATTTATGTATATTCTTTGTGAACCATATTTGAATAGTCTTGCAATTTATTTATAATTCTGAATTGTGTAGCCTACCATTGGGCTAGGTTTTATTTTCCTTTCTATTTTAATGTTGATTGTGTTCTGTTGTAAGTTACTCAAGAAACCTGTGTTGAAGGCTATAGGCGTGGTGTAGTGTGTCAAAGCTAATGGTTCCTGAGTTGCAGGAGATACAGTGTAAGGTTCTGGCTATTTATTTATGTATATTCATTGTGACCATATTTATATAGCCTTGTAATTTATTTATAATTCTGAATTGTATAGCCTACCAATGGGCTAGGTTCTATTTTTCTTGTTTAGTATTCAAGAATTTCCTGATTTGTTCATATTATATCATAGTACTGTGATCATGTTTGTGTTGCTGATTGAATTATTGTTCCTTTCAGTATGAATGGCTTGTTAATGGCTCATTAATGGTTGTAGACTAAAACCCTACAGTGAGAATAGCTTATTCCCGCTAAACTCCCAGCAATTTAAGAGCTAGGACAGAGTTGTGTCCCCAGTGGTGATATCAGTTTGTGGAGTTGTTTGTTGTTCAGATTTCGAACAGAACAGGCTGATAAATTCTACAACGATGCCTATCATGTTATAAATATATATATATATATATATTATATATTATTATATATATATATATATATATATTATTTGATAGGCATCGTCAAAGTAACTTTAAAAAGTCAAAGAGAAACAAACATTAGTCATATCTTACTGGGAAATTGTATAAAGTTATTATTGATTTAATATTAGCAGTTTCAAACTCAAACGGTAAGTCACTGAAGAATGTGAAGACAGTAAACAGTTAATATCAAGTTATGTGACCTCATTATCTAAGTTTTTAGTCTGTTCTGGAACGCATGTCATGTCTTCCGATAGTTCTGAGTGTCGAAAGAATGATAATTCTTATATAACATGAGTTTTGGTCTTCTTTGAAAATGCTACATCACGTTTGAAATACTCAGTGTTTTCGTTTTTATTTATAGTTAACTTCCCATATTACTTTCTAATCACTAAATGATAGAGGCTTTTCGCTTAACTTTCTCAGGAAACTAATGAAAAAAAAAATTCTTAGAGAGAGAGAGAGAGAATTGGTTCTAGTATATTACGGCATCACTAAGGCCGAAAAAACTGCTTAAACATCAATGTTTAAGCAGTCATCGAAAAAGAAAAAAAAATAATATTGCCTCTGGAATGTTTATTAATATACTACGTGATAAACTGGAGGCCAAGAAATGAAACTGTTCTCGCCCTCAATGCCCAAAGAGGCAACGTCGTTCTTCAATAGAAATGGTGGTCCGGAAGGAAGGCAGCTTGGAGATGCTACTCTAATCGACAACCTAGTAGTAGTTAGATTCAGGCAGCCTCTAGCTGTCACGGCCTGTCTCTTTTCAGCAGCCCGTAACTGATGATTGATATTCTGTATGCTTCTCTGGAGACGATACTTGGCTCAATTTAACCACTGGCCCAGAAATGAAAAGCTTTCCTGTGATGTTGTAATGTCTATTTCCCTTTTACAAGATGCTCGTAATATATTATCTGCATTGTTCATAAATATCGTCATTGCCATTAATGGTTTTATTTATTTTCCCTCGTTTCCAACCCTCACGATTCTACTCCCTTTGCTTTTTCTCCATCTCGTCTTCTGCAATAAAGAGGAGTCACCGGGAAAGATTGCTAATCTCGCAGTATTATCTATGAGATGTATTATATAGCATGAAGCGTGTCTATTCTATATACGCGTGAGTATTAATGAAAAGGAATTTTTGCATCAAAAAATAACAGAAACTTGGGATTCCGCAGCGTCCGAAGAATGTTAAAAAAAATAGTAACAGAATGTTTATAGATAATAAATAATCGAAATAATATTCAGGGAATTTTTAATAGGGGGTCCAATTTGTATCTATATCTCCTTTCCTGATTCAGTGAGAATAGTTTGTTTATTGCGCATTTTACGTAGTATAAAAATCAATTTCTTAAACACATTAAAAATGGCTTAATATTACCGACTACAATTAATTCAGATGATGTCAAGAAAGTAACTATGAAATATGTTAAACCTATATATCATAAAATCATGAAACCATTGCAAAAATAAAATTCGTAATTACTACGGGAAGTTGAAACTCTTCCGTGAAAAGCCATCATTTTTTTTATCCCTTACAATATCTTTTAAATAAATTCCATAAGATATATACCAAAAATACGAGTGATTCGATTAACAAAACTATACCCAGTAATTTTACTCAGATTTTCACGAGATATTTATCATTGTAAGGTAGCAAATTAGCACAGAGAGAGAGAGAGAGAGAGAGAGAGAGAGAGAGAGAGAGAGAGAGAGAGAGAGAGATTGTTTTTATTAGCATGAAGAAGACTTACTAACTCTTTGGAGTCAGTGCTGAGCGAAGCTTAACTCTTATGTCCATTAGAGAAGATAAAAGAGGATTCAAGATGGTTGTTAGAATACTCAAAGAGAACAGAAGCAAAAAGAAAATTCTAGATATTGGCAGTGGAGGGAGAAAAAGTCACTGATTTTCAAGAACACGGAAATGTCATAGAGTCTGTCAGTCGAGGCAATTTAAATATTGTTTGATTGACTCCGCTCAGTCCTCTCATCCAGTCAGTCAATCTGAAAGTCTGTAATGCTCCTTCATTGACTGGTTTACTTTAATATGAACTTATGCCGCGCGCGTGTGTGTGTGTATGTTTGTATTCAGAAGGTTCATTCATGTCAAGCAATGGTGTATGAAAAGCAGACTGAAAATACGTGGTCAAGCCATTGTTTAAAAATGCTGTAAAACAATTTCCCCCTACTAAGCAATATGATATACTCCTGTGGAACTTATGATAAATAAAGCAGTGCAGCAACATCCGGATTTTTTTTTTCTTTTACGTTCAGTGTTCTTCAGAAATGCCGAGATTATCCTTAGCGTACATTTGTTCCTCCATAAAGAGAATGCAGCTGTGGTTACAAAGGTATTTTGTGAGGCTTTGTTATTCTCTAATTGACCGTAATATTGCACCGGATTTTCGCCTTTGTTGTTCAGTTTGCCATATTTTTTTCATGGTCCGGTTCCCTTGTGCTAGCGAATTCATTCCCTTTATACTTGTTCTTTTATTTTGTTTATTTAACATGCAGTTTTCTTTTATGAATATCTAACTTACCTTTGTATAAGCATCAGGATTTGTATAATTCGTTTTCATTCGATCAATAGAGATTCCCAACGTGAAGAGAGATAATTTACAGCCATTCTATATGAATAGTAGCTCTGTTCGAGAAGTAATTAATGTTACATATTTTTACTCACTGTAGGGTAAAGAGATAAAATCTTTAAAAGAATATCTATAATTTTGAGGCTTATGTACTCTGTATGGAGAAAATCCAGGAGGTGATATTCTATGGCTTTGTATTTTAATCTAGCGTTGGCCTAGAACTTATAATGGAGTCAGACATCGGATTAGAAATTGTTATTTCCAGTATTAGAGTATAATTCACAAACTTTTCCGAGATACCAATTCCTGATTTCGGCAGTCTCCACACTGGATAGAAAAGAGAATATAGCAACTTAACTCATTTTAACCGATGAACTTAAGGTATTTGTACAAACTTATTTGAAAACAGAAATGCCAGATAAATAGGAAGAGATGCAAAAAAATAGAGGTAAATCAAATAGAAGGGAATTTAAGTGAAAATTCAAAATAGCCAAAAAATTTCCCTCCAATATTCTTCCCTTTCGTTCTAAAGTCAGACCAAATTCTGATTGACAAAAAAGATCACAATAAATTTTCTCTCATTGGGAGAGGAGAGGGTGGGGTGTATGTGGTGGCGGGTGGATGGCGATGGTGTCTCGTATATTACGAATGGAGACACGGATATTCCTCAAAAGAAAGAAAAAAAAGACAGAACTCAGAATGTGGAGGTACTCGGAAATAACAACATCAGAAGAAAATTTAACGCTTTTAAGCAAAGAGATGCAGATCGCAATGTCAGTCCTCACTGTCGCATTACAATCTACTTTATTCTTGCCTTGAACATGCTTGTATGAACCAGTGAGACAAAAACATTTAAACAACAATCGTAATGAAATGGTGAAAGATACCTTTAACGATCTGAGATGTAATAAAATATCAAGATGAATTTAAAATGGGTCCTGGGTATGGTGTCCCTGACAAATATTGTAGTATAAGATGACAGCATGACTTAAAGATTATAAAATTGTATACAATGCTGCAACTTGAAGAATAGAGATAGAAACGTTACTTCTAACAATTATACAAGAATTGATAGATTCTGGTACCAAGAATAATCGGAAATGCTTATAAATCATCTGTCATATAAAATAATCGTTTCACTGGTGTTACGTGTAGACCATAGCCTCCTACCAGCCACAACGACTGTCGCTTCTCGGAGTTATTCCAGGCATATGAACAACGACTCTCGTTACCGTCATAATAAGGGAGTTTGGATGGAGAGCGGAGAGAGATGACGGAGACCTTGAAGCCTTTGAAGCTCTGACCTTTGCGAAATTGCAATATGACGCATAGCAGCCGACAGAGTAATAAAAGAAGTTCTGGTCCAACGTGGTTTCATTCTGCAAAATTTTTACTCATAATACATCTGTTCTGATTCAGTTATTGTAAACCAACGACGAAACAACTAGTCATCGACTTCGGAAATGCTGTGAGCTTTCAATATTTCAAAATAAAAATGCAATTTGTTTTCAAAAGTAAATATTTCATCATTTTTTCATGGTGCGGGAATGTATATATTGTCACGAAATTTATACAACTTGCTCATTCAATGGCTAAATCTTACGAAGAACGCAACCTTTCAACGAAAACCATGACTGATTTTTTTCTTTTTTTATTTTATTAATTTTAGTTTTCTGTAAAAGAAAACTATTGAGATGGCTCTGTCATATTCTGTCTGTCTTTACATTTTAAAAACTGCCGAGGCTAGAGGGCTGCAAATTAGATGTTGATCATCCTCCCTTCAATCATCAATTGTATCTAATTCCAGCCCTCTAGCCCTTGCAGCTTTTATTTTATTTAAGGATAAGGTTTGCCATAATCGTGCGTCTGGCAATGATATAGGACAGGCTACCACTGCCTACCAGTGTGATTATACAATGTACAGAAAAACGATTGAGCCGAAGACCGGCACTTTTATTTATTATTATTATTATTATTTTTTTTTTTTTTTTTTTTTTTTGCGGCCACCTTCAGCAAAGACATTAACCATTTAAGCAGTCTTAGAGGAGACCTGTTTTCGAATCTCTAAAATAGTTCTCAGTGGCTGATGAAGCAGAATTACTTAACAAACAAAAACTCATTAAACACCATTGCAAACTATTAAGCAAAGAAATGCAATGCCGTCATCACATAAAAACAAACGCAGATACAAAGCTGCGTATAAAATGTGAACACATTTCAGATTTCCAGTTATGAAACAAGTGACTTTTCTTTTGAATCAGAGATTTTTCCAAATAACGTCCGACATTCATAGGTAATTTATTAGATTTTTTCTGTTACCCAGTAGCATATTGGTGTGAAATTTAACGAAAAATTGAGATTCTAATTAGAAGCGTTTTTACTCCAGTAACTTTCATCATCTTTTGTCCATTTTGTTAGTTTTGCATTAGAGAGCTATTCATTTTACCGGATATAATTTTTTCGCGGTTATGCAAGAAAAGTTACATATATGTCATGCTTACATTAGAATGTGAGCGTCAGCCCTTTCACTGTTTCATAGTAGGATGAAAAAAAATTATGATATGATCATGAAAGTTCCCTCAAGCATTACTGCTCAAGGTATGGTGACAATTTTATCGTTTCAGCCTCTTTCAGTCCCGAAGGCATCACCCAGAGGTATCTGGCGTAAAGGCCAAGGCAAGATCCGGGACGAGAAGGTCCCTTGGCAATCCAAACTTGGAAGTTCCCATGGCTAATCCGGTTCCCCTGTAAGTTGGTGAAAGACGTTATGACTTGGGACACTAATAGCTCAGCTTAATTTTTTACTTTATAATATGTGATTTATGAAAAAGGAAGATTCAATTATGAAAGAAAATTCACTGATTTTAGTTTAAGCCAGCCTGGGGACATCACTGTGATGAAGATAACATATTATATTGAACGATAACTCGTGTATAGTGCTCGTAACATAGAATATAAAAAATATGGAAAGAATAAATGGAAAAAAATATAGTAAAGAAAGAACGAAGCTTTTAAGAACTACGATTCTCTCCCACGTTATCGTAAAATCAAATCAACACAATTCAAAATCCCCTTTCCGTTTGTGAAATTACTAAAACGATTATTTGATATTACGCCACAGCAAGATTGAAAATATGTATAACGGTGACACGAAATGGGAGATTTTCACACATGAAATAAACAGGCAAAATTTTTGCTTAAAGTCAACATTGGAAAAAAAGGCTTTGATAAAAGAGGTCAGAAAGCTAAATGGTAAAAGGAATTGACGGGACAAATGATTTATAAAGCACCTCACACTAATGGCAACACTTATCGTAATATATCTAAATACAATAAAATAAGTTAATAGAAACGCTTTTCTTAGTATGCTTGCAACACACCACATAACTTAGTCTCTGTTTTTAGAAAGCAAATGGAAAGCGAAATCATTTCTTGTATATTGCTAAAGTTTGGTTTCGCTTTACTGGATGCCTCTTGACGCAGAGAAATGTTGTACCACCTTCTTGAGCGAATTCAATTTATTACCGAGGTACCAACCTCGGTAATTCTTAAAAAGGTTTGGTAGCGATGGGCGTGCAGCAGCAAAGCACTGGCTGACGTCCGTTTTCTCTCTCTCTCTCTCTCTCTCTCTCTCTCTCTCTCTCTCTCTCTCTCTCTCTCTCTCTCTCTCTCTCTCTCTCTCTCTTTCTCTATCACCTAAGGCAATTAAATCAGACTCGTGAACAACAAAAATAAATCTATTTAAGAGCAAAGCATTAACTAAATGAATCAGGTTCTTAACAAAATGATTAAATGAAAGGTTGAATTCAAAATCCAAATAACTCAGATAACCCTGGGGAATTAACCAAATAACTAGCATTAGTTTAGTCATAAAACTAGGTATAGTCTCGGCAGTCTAGCAACACCACGAAACATCAGTTAAGTTTCCATTTTTATATAAGTCATCATATCAGTTCCCCTTTGTCTCAGAACCGCCTAAAAGAAGACAGGAGAACACATTGATAAACTATAAATTAAAATCAAAAGGTCAAATGAAATAGAACATATTTGAAAAAAATATTCAAAATACAGTCAAGCCACTCTTTTGGCTAAAGAATAAGTATGCTTACCCATTCAACACAGATTACACACACTTGACCAAAAATACTGTCAAAGGAGCCATCTTGGCTCTTTGCCGGCTCTGTAGCGATCTCCCATTTTGGCTAACTTACTCTCTCATTATGTAGGGAAGTAGCTCGCATGAATGCAAGCACGAATCAGCAAACAAGACACTCCCAATAAGTGTCATCACTAACTTCATCACAAGTTCATGACATCAAGAAAGAGCCTCAAACCAGATTAATAAAGCATATCGGCATCCGCCCGTGCATAGAAACAGGGCGTGGTCTGTTCTGCTTAGGCAGCGACTTCGACATCGCGCCACCCCAGGAAGTTATGTCAGCATTTCCAAAGGTGAGCTGTCTTGTCATTTCAGGACCACTGTTTCCATGGAGAATCAAATTGATGATCTCTACATTCTAAAAATGTCACTATCTATCACATCCGCTAATTGAAAGAAAAGATACACATCGCATTCACAACGGTGTCTTAATTATATTGTCAATTACTCCTTATTGCAGATGCTTGACCACCAAAAAAAGCTAGCACCTGCCTAGCAATAGCTCATACAAAACAGCTTATATATATAAAAACACATTGGCTGGCTCAAAAAACACCATAAATAAAAAATAACTGCACGTCTTTGGCAGAACAATGTCTATCACACAAAATAAATTTGAATAGCCTGTATCTGGGCTATAATAACAGTTGACTGTAGAGACATTTTCTCATCTTGAATTTTCAACGATCCCGTGTGTGTGTATGTATGGTCTGCAGCTGCACAGACTCGTGAAACACTCTGTAGAAAGGCAAAACGTTTCCCAGTGGAAGACAACTGACGACTTCCATAGTCCAAAAGTGCCGTAAAACCTTGTAGACTCGTAGGTTCTCTCGCATGCCGGCAACAAACATCTCTGTAGTAGCTGAAGGACGTCTTGCTTGCGTAGGCGAACGATGTTTATGGTGTTTCAGTATGTCAGTCATGTCACTGGTCAATTAAAGAAGAATTAACCCTAGACATACATCTGTCAAATAATGACCTCAAAATTCTAAGAAATACTAACTGAACGCTTTCCAATTAACACCACTTATATAACCACTGAACTAATTTCTAACTAAAACTTGTGATGTAATTTCATAAGATCGCTAAATCATAAATCACTATTATAACACCATAAAGAAAATATTAAATTCTCCAATTATATAAAAAAAAAGGATCGCCAAACCCTATACATAAATTAGTACAAACCACCTGTTACGGCCTCTGAGAGAGGTCCGCTTCAGGTTTGATTTGAGATAAATAAAAAAAATATTTCAACACCAACAGTTGATACTGGGGATACGAATATAGAAAGAAACACTAACACAACAAAGGTTTATTTACAAGCTTACTAACAATGGTAAATGCAGAATGGTATCTTCTATTTACATAGATAGGCAAAATTGTACACTGCATGAACTGGGGGAACAGCGAGGTAATTCAAATACTTGCTAGGGTTTAGTGACTCGAAGCGATGGCTTCACAGAAGGAGATCGGCGATTGCAGACATCCTCTAGACTCATTATTGCAGAAAATAAGGTCTACACTTGATAATTGAAAGGCAGGAACTCTCCAAAACCTCTAGCAGGACATTTTCTTCTTTGAAGTCTGCTCAAAGTCGGGATAACTCGGTCTTCCACTAATGAAGATGACTAGACCAAAATCCAACCAACTCTCGAGCAACTTTTCTTGATCCTTCATCGGTTCCTTTTTCCTCTTATCTCTCTCTTGGATGATCTCTGCTGCTGCTGATCTCTCACTGATAATCTGATCTGTGGCTCTTACTGAGGATATCTGTCTGTGACTAATTGGTGTCTCTCTTTTACAATCTCTGCTTTCTCCAACTTCGACCGTCGTATTTATATGGCACTCTGGGGGCGGAGCCTAAAGTGAACGTCACAGGCTCCCGAGATTACTAGAACTTCTTAGAAGACTCACGACGGAATATTGCATCATATTTCGCTCCGTTCCTCCTGACACTTTGGCATGTGTTGCGCTCCACAACATGCTCAACGATTCCAGAACAGCCGCGAGAACAGGTGCCTCCAACACAGGCGCGAAAGCCTCCTTGCTGCCGAACTTCTCAAAAATTCATTTTCCTTTCCTTTATCTTTCTTTGCTATGAAGCAATTACCATCACACGCCCCCCTTAAAAGTGAAAAAAAATGAAATTAACTGAGTTTATGTTTTTTTTTTCTAAAGAGAAGCAAGAATTAAGCAGCAGGGAACAGTTCTTCATAAAGCTTTAATCCAGTCAAACACACACGCTTCTCCACTCACACACTCATTCGTGCGATATCAGAAAACGGTTATTAGGCTACTCATTCTGAGAAATCTCTAGAGAGGCTATCAGCTAATACATTATCCTTCTCTCTTACTTTTTCCGTTTTCTGAACTCTGCTCAAAACTTTGAAAGACTAAGACACCTCTTGCGTCTTTCTCAAAACTAATTTATCTTTATGGGACACAATTACCAAGGGCACGGGCGGCGGCCAAGGTACAGGGCGTTCTTTATAATTCTGAAGCAAATTTACATTCATTGACTTTGCTCTACTCTTACCCACATTAATTCTATAATGTATATTTCCCCTCTCCTCTAACACTGAAAAAGGACCTTACACACAAACTTCTCTTGTTTGCTCTAAGATCATGTCCTCCTTCAGTTCCCCCTTGACTTCCTTTCGGGCTTCCGTTCTCCTCCACTAGTTGCCAACCAACTCTTAAATTGTTTTTATAATACTCAAGATTAGTTATGCACTCATCTCTAGCCTTACTTTTAGGCAAAGTTCCAAATATATTTATAAATACATTCTCAAAAGATTCGCCTACTGAAGGAATATTACACAACTGAACTCTGGGAATTACTTGAATCAGTTTCCCGGCAATTTGATAGTCATGATAGCTTAAAGCATACCTCTTCAGGTCATTTTTCATCTTAGGCCAAAAGTACGCCCTATTAATACACTTGAAAGTTTTATTTACTCCCAAATGTCCTTACTCATCGTGTGCTAACTTCAAAACTAGTTCACGAAGCTTCCTAAGAGAACTACTATTTGTTCTGTGACTTCCCCTTTACTACCTGACTTCGGACTAACATAACGACACAAAACTTTGTCCTTTAAACAAAAAATTTCCTTACACACATTAAAAAATTCGGGTTAGTGTCTCATCCTCTCTCAGCAACTTGACTAGCTCATCCTTATCCAAAATGCTAGAGCCTAATTCATCACCGTAACTAGGACTAGATACTGGTACATTTACTATGTTACTCTCGACAGCTACGCCTTCCATTTGGCTATCACTGTCAACATTGATAGAGTCCAGTCTCTCAGCCACACTCATGCCAAGATCAACCTCACTACCTCTATCACACTTGTTCCAATCCACGAACTCACTCACGTTCGAATCCACGAACTTACTCGTGTTCGAATCCATGAACTCACTCTCGTTTGAATCCACATACTTACTCTCGTTCGAATCCACAAACTTAGTCACATTTGAATCCACAAACTTACTCATGTTCGAATCCACAAACTCACTCTCGTTCGAATCCATGAACAGATTATGATCGTAGTCTATGTCTGTATATAAACCCAACCTAGTTACTATCGTTTCAGGGACTGGAATATTCCTCACAACAGGATTCACATTCTTGGATAAAGCTAAGTCATTACCGACAATAATGTCAACGCCTTCAACGGGCAAACTGTCCACAACTGCAAGTTTCACTTCTCCTGACACTACCTGACTTTCTAAATTCAACTTCAACAAAGGACAAAGAACCCAAGTTTTAGGAAATCCACCTAACATGACTTTCTTTTCCATATTGATTTCGGCCCTGTTCGGCACACACTCTATTCTAATCAGTGAAACAGCAGCTCCTGTATCTCAAAACAAGACTACTTCCCTTGAATCTACTCCTCCAAGAGAGGAAACTTCGCCTTCTGACAGAAATTCACCAAAAATTTTCCTAGTTTCTCTCATCACATCATTCCTACTTGATGAAAGGTTAACTAGAGATACTGGTTTCTTACCGTCCTTCCTTTCTACTGCACAATTTCTCGCTAAATGTCCTCTCCCATTACATTGGAAACAAGTTCATTCTGAGCCACTGATGCCATTTTACTCTTACAAACCTTAGACGTATGACCAGGTTTTCCGCATGTATAACAGGAATAGTCACTTTTACTCGCATTGCTATTACTAGGACTGAAACCTTTACTGCTTTGTACTCTACCAGACGAAGGATCATTTCGTTTCTTACTAACACTCAAATTATGAGTTAGACTATATTTGTCAGCTAGCCTAGTTGCTCCTGCAAAAGATACTTCTCGCCTATCCTCTATATAAAGTTTAATCTCAGGGGATACGTTATCTTTGAAGTTTTCTAACAACACTAAGTTCTTCAAAGCATCAAAATCCGCAACTTTAGCGGAAGTTAACCAATCAAAAAACAGCCTATCTAACTTCTTACCGCATTCTACATACGTAATATTTTCATCCTTTCTCAAATTCCTGTACTAACCTGTACGCGCTGAGAACAGTTTCTTTCACGATATCGTAATTATCACAATCTTCCTTAGACATGCAACTATGCACAGTAAGCGCCCTAACACTGAAAACTGACTGCAAATATAAAGTCCACATTTCTTTAGGACAACCCACTCGTTCCATTAACTTCTCAAAACACAGGAAATATGTCGTAACATCTTCCTCATCAAACTTTGGTACTAACTTTAGCACTGCACTCATACCTAACGTATCAGCTTCGTTTTCGTTCTCGCCTGACCAACTGTTACGAGTACTTTCCCTTAACCGAGCAATTTCCAACTCATGCATGCGCTCTTTCTCTCTCTCTTCCTGCTCGTGCATATGCACCCTTTCTCTTTCTCCCTGCTGCATTACCAACATTTCTCTCTCTTGCTGCATTTTCATTGCTTCTCTCTCTTTCTCTTGCTGCATTTTCATTGCTTCTCTCGCTTGCTGCACTTCCCTCTCAACTGCTCTTTCCTCTCTCTCAGCCGCTCTTTCATCTCTCTCACACTTTTCTCTTTCTTTCTTTTCAACATTACTCACGGAGATCATCCCCCTCTAGACCCAGGAGCTTACCTGACTCAATAAACTATTTCACCATCTCACTCATTCTGGCTCTTTCTTTATCCTCCTGTTTCAAACTGTTAAAGTGTTGATAGCCTAAGCAAGGTCGCAACAATGTTACGGCCTCTAGGAGAGGTCCGCTTCAGGTTCGATATGAAATAAATAAAAAAAAAATATTTCAACACCAACAGTTGAAACTGGGGATACGAATATAAAAAGAAACACTAACACAACAAAGGTTTATTTACAAGTTTACCAACACAGGTCAATGCAGGATGGTATCTCCTATTTACATAAAAAGGCAAAATCTTATGCTGCATGAACTGGGGGAACAGCGAGGTAATTCAAATACTTGCTAGGGTTTAGTGACTCGAAGCGATGGCTTCACAGAAGGAGATTGGCGATTGCAGATGTCCTCTTGACTCAGTATTGCAGAAAATAAAGTCTACACTTGATACTTGAAAGGCAGGAACTCTCCAAAACCTCTAGCAGGACATTTTCTTCTTTGAAGTCTGCTCAACGTCGGGATAACTCGGTCGTCCACTAATGAAGATGACTAGACCAAAATCCAACCAACTCTCGAGCAACTTTTCTTGATCTTTCATCGGTTCCTCTTTCCTCTTATCTCTCTCTCGGATGATCTCTGCTGCTGCTGCTCTCTCACTGATAATCTGATCTGTGGCTCTTACTGAAGATATCTCTCTGTGACTAACTGGTGTCTCTCTTTTACAATCTCTGCTTTCTCCAACTTCGACCGTCGTATTTATACGGCACTCTGGGGGCGGAGTCTACGGTGAACGTCACAGGCTCCCGAGATTACTAGAACTTCTTAGAAGACTCACGACAGAATATTGCATCATATTTCGCTCCGTTCCTCCCGACACTTTGGTGCGAGTTGCGCTCCACAACACGCCCGACGATTCCAGAACAGCCGCAAGAACAGGTGCCTCCAACACGGGCGCGAAAGCCTCCTTGCTGCCGAACTTCTCAAAAATGCCTTTCCCTTTCCTTTATCTTTCTTTGCTATGAAGCAATTACCATCACACCACCCCAAACTAGCAAAATGAGAAATCACAAAAACTCTGTAGACTACTGTCCTCACATTTTAAACTCACCATTGTATAAAAAAAGAAGAAAAAAAAACATAACAAAACCAGCCCCAAATTATCATTAAAAATGTTCTCTCGAGCTCTGATATTTCATTAACCTACAAAATCAATAAGAACCCTTTTACTGTTTATATAATTAACCTCCATAAAATATAATGCCGAACACCCCTTCTATCTAACTCACCTACCCCGATAAAGTATATCTCCTGTCTAAAATATGTAAAGCTTAACCCCAATTACGACATCTCTCGTAGGAAAAAAAAACATTTTAAAGAAAAAAATAATAGCAACAATAATAAGTGAACTTTTCCCATGATAAAACGTACACTAGACAAAAAAATTCCTTATATAATCCAACACTTTCCCTCATAAATGCAGTATGTATCATTATGGAATTTGCTACCGCAACATATCTCATCGACCGGAAGCAACCCCCTTACATAGTACATCTCTGTGGAATGCCATAACCTACATTTCCGAAAATAGTGTAAATCTCCGAGTAATCAACTCCAAAGGAAAAAATCAGCAGCCGGACTCATCACAGCGTTATCAGCAAAAATCCGCCCTGTGAACACCTCAGGTGCTTCGAACTGCACTACAATTTGTCTAGTCAGACTTGCAACCTCAGAAACCATTATTCTCCAAATATTCTATACTAACACTATGTAACCACATTTCACAAACTTATCTCCAGGATATCACCAAAGGTGCCCAAAAAATTGTCCATGAAATCTAACTCCCCAATGACATTACCCCAATTACGTAAAACCACATTACCATCTATTTGGGATAAACCACAGAAAACCACACTACAACAATTATATAACGCCAAAGATAAGTACTGGTGAATATAAAAATACAACACCTCCATAAAACCATAATGCAGTAGTGTCACCCGCCCCCAATAGCCACAACACCAAAAGGAACCACAATAACCCCCTCTTTGGCTAGTAAAAACCACAGATCACCACCAAAAATCATAACCACAAAAAACCCACCACCAAAAATTATAGCCTCAAAAGAAAAACTCAGCCACCCGCCAAAAAAAAAATCTTCAGTAATAATATAAAAAAAAGACACCCACATATCACCATATTAATAATAATACCACTCAGGCAATAAAAACATTCCCCTCCATTTCACTAGAATCCACACGTGGAATAAAAACCAAGTGCCCAAAAAATATCATTACACCTCCAAGCAGGCTAATCAAAAAGGAAACTCTGTCCCCATAATATGCACTCAAATCATCTAGCTGATACACCTGAAAATATTGCCACATATCTTCTCTCACAAAGGTTTTCATTTGCACCAAAATAACTGCAAAAATAACTGAATCCAAAACAGCGAACTAAAACATAGCTCTTACCACCATAGGCCTAAACTCTGGACCATCTCCAACAAAACAAAATACCACATGGCCAAAATATTATACCTCCAATTCTCCTCATAATCGGACTATAAAAACTTTGTCAGTAAAATACTCGAAAAGCCTCTCTAAGGAGCTCAATGTTACTGTCAAAAACTGTAAACTCTCTGTTTAGCACAACTATTGAGAAGGACAAAACTTGGGAAAAAAAATTGCCAAGGAATTCTAGAAAAAATCATCAGTGTGCCATAACTCATTACAACAAAACCACAAATCTGAAGTGTCTAAACAAAGGCTTCCCCATATTCACTTCGGCACAGGCCACCAGAAACTTAATCAAGTTTCCTATCTCTGGCAAAGTTGCCACAAACACAACCATAAGCTAAACCTTTTTCTCATATTATAGACACTTAGAAATATTTTCCGAAACACTCGACAACTAAAAAAGAAAAGAACAAGTGCCATATAATTGTCGTACCTTGCGACATACGCTCACAGACTAGGGAAAAAGGATAGAAAAAAGAAAAACTGGCATCTCATCGGATATTGGCTCTGCAACACTATCAGAAAAACTGAACACACAACATGGGTATTGTGCAAAAGTACAACAATTTCTGGAACATAAATATCCAGAAAAAAAAGTAGTGCCATTATGTACATATTCAAAAATGCAAAATTTCTCCCCTAAATCTAACGCATTCCCGAACAATGATTCCAAGTCGCGAACTGAGATATTGAAAATCTACACAAACGTTTCCGAGAGAAAAATAAATTCAAATTCGCTCATGATAAAAAAAAACTTACGTCAGCGATGGCTAACGTCCAAAAGGGAAAAAGAAAAGCCAATGGCACTGTTGACTGTTCCCGTGACACCTGTAACATCTGTGACTCACGTAGACGTCAAGCAATTGTTTACTGAACCCATAAAAAAAGGAAAACTCTAGGGCTATCACAGAAAAAAAAACACCCGGGCAGAAGAAGACCGGTAGGTTTCCTCACTTTCCTCAATTTCATTATTACCATAGTCTTTAAACAGGGCATTAACACAATATCCTCCGATAAAACACCTTTATATTTGTGGTTAGTACCTCCCCTTTCCACAATCCCATAAACATCACCACCTTTAGTTCTCATTACATCCACCCCATTGTTAGTATAAGAAGTAACAGTAATACCAGTAGTACCAGTATCACCACCCATAATATCATTGCCAAAATTGTTGCCACCGTGAACTCCAATAGAATCCCCCAATTATTCCCTGTATCACCAGTATGGGCTTTAATGTTACCACTCCCCAGTATCATCACCATTAGCATCACCAGACACATCCCCTTTTTCAAATAATCTCTGTATCTTCAGTTCTAATCCCGTCCTCTACCATTGCGTGAAGGCATTCTCCAAAGCATAAGGGAAACTTGCACCATATTCATTTCATATTCATTTTCTCTTTACACAAAAGAAAGAACAAAAATCATTCTAAAAGACCCCACGGGCATATCACATCATCTCTCAGTGGCTAATAGCTGATTTCCTCATTTCAAGGACATGGCATTGAACTTTGTTATCAAGGCCAAATGGAGGAGACAAAAGAGAAGAAAAAAAAATGATGGATTCACTCACCCCCTCAACCTCGGTACAAAGAAAAAAAATTCACCCTCCCTTAGGCACTACCCCCTTGAATCATACTTAACTGGTTGCTCAGCAAAAAATGTGCTGAGTGCGTATGCATGAGAGACCCTGTCTTCAAGGCAATCTAAGTACCTCGAGAACTGTGCCGCATGTATGAAAACTTATATGCATACATATGTATTAAAAAAAGATAGAAATGCGTCGCCTTTAAATACGTGCTAAGAAATTTATCACCTTCTGCTTCTATGGGAAAAAATATGGTGATCTGACTCTTTAACTCCAAAAATGATTCACACACAAAGTTAGAAAGAGGAAAAAAACCACAAGGGCATAAAAAAAATGTAACACTCACGCTGTCAATGAAAGAACCCCATACTGCCGATTTGCACACATATAAAAACACGCTAATACACACGATCCAATACTATCACGATCCAATACTCGAACAACGAGCACTTCAGTGAACACGCACTCACAGACATCAGCCGAGTGACACATGGCTTGAAGGCATCTCGCAGCAGACGAAAATGCTGACGCTAATTGAATTTCTGTACTCAGTACCAGATCAACGGCTCACTAATTCCTATCAACTGTCACCTAGTATTTGAAATCCTAGCTCCTTTTCACAACCAGTCTCTCTCAAAACAGACTTTGTAAGCTGCCATTGATTTCACAAAAGGCGTAATAACAGTCCCTACATCGCTGCCACCACATCTATTACCAAGGTTCCAACCTCGGTAATTCTTAAAAGGGTTTGGTAGCGGTGGGCGTGCAGCAGCAAAGCACTGGCTGACATCCGTTTTCTCTCTCTCTCTCTCTCTCTCTCTCTCTCTCTCTCATTCTCTCTCTGCAACACCTCTCTCTCTCTCTATTACCTAAGGCAATTAAATCAGACTCGAGAACTACAAAAATAAATTTATTTAAGAGTAAAGCATTAACTAAATGAATTAGGTTCTTAACAAAATTATTAAACGAAAGGTTGAATTCAAAATCCAAATAACTCAGATAACCCTGGGGAATTAACCAAATAACTAACATTAGTTTAGTCATAAACTAGGCATAGTCTCAGCAGTCTAGTAACACCACGAAATGTCAGTTAAGTTCCCATTTCTAAATAAGTCACCATATCAGTTCCCCTTTGTCTCATAACCACCTAAAGGTAGACAGGAGAACACATCGATAAACAAAAGATTATAAATCAAAATAAAAAGGTCAAATGAAATAGAACATCTTTGAAACAAATATTCAAAATACAGTCAAGCCACATTTTTGGCTAAAGAATAAGTATGCTTACCCTTTCAAAACAGATTACACACACTTGACCAAAAATACTGTCAAAGGAGCCATCTTGGCTCTTTGCCGACTCTGTAGCGATCTCTCATTTTGGCTAACTTACTCTCTCATTATGTAGGGAAGTAGCTCGCATGAAAGCAAGAACGAATCAACAAACAAGACGCTCACAATAAGTGCCGTCACTAACATCGTCACAAGTTCATGATATCATTATACAGATCATTGTTCATGCCCAAGAAATAGCCTCAAACCATATTAATAAAGCATATTTGCATCCTCCCGTGCATAGAAATAGGACGTGGTCTGTTATGCTTAGTCAGCGAATTCGACATCGCGCCACCCCAGGATGTTATGTCAGCATTTCCAAAGCTGAGCTGTCTTGTCACTTCAGGACCACTGTTTCCATGGAGAATCAAATTGATGATCTCTATATTCTAAAAATGTCACTGCCTATCACATCCGCTTAATGAAAGAAAAGATACAAATCGCATTCATAACAATGTCTTAATTATATTGTCGATTACTCCTTATTGCAAATTTTCCGAACCACCCCACAGGTTCCGCTCAAGTCTATTTAATCCATTCCGCCTCTGCTACGATACATTATTTCTTTTACCTTTCTCATGCAGATTTTTTTCATCAAGTGACTAGCTATAATGAGTGTTTTTATATAAACGTTTCTGAGATAATTTTTCTTTTCAGAAAATAAAACAGATAAAAAACGAGGACGTTGTAAGTAGCTGAAGTGAAGCATTTATTCCACTGATAACCGCAACATTTTGTGAATTGTCGGTCGTTTTGATTTTGGCCATCTGATTGTTGGCAGGGCATCGAGAAGAGAGAACATAGTGTGATGAGACCTGGCATACCTAATCAATTGCAAGACCTTAACATCTCTGTCAATATCTTCAAGATTCTTTAGATTCATTTACCAAGTTTCATTAAATTCTGTTACCCTCTTCTTGAGATATTCTACTTACACATACGCCTGGAAATAGACATTACTGCCCACTTCAGGAATGGAGAAAGGTGTTGGGATTCTTCTAATTCATATCGGCTATCTATAACCCAGACGAAAATGACAATATAAAATCCAGCCATCAAACGAATTGTGCACGAAACTGTTTGACTCATTTCAAAAGAAAAGTGCCAAAGTTGCAGAAATCATTACCAAATGTTAAAGCCACGAGGCATTGCCCCATCGGTTGTGGAGGTCGAGGCAAAGAAAACAAACACGTTTTTCACTTGGAATCTTATTTCTTTCGCAGATGGTGTATTAATGAAGGAACTATAAATAAGATCTTGATGTTTCTCTAACCCTTGATAAATCCTGCCTCTGACAAAGAAAATTGCAGGGATGGTAAAGCGCCGAGTATTTATCATTATTTTAAGTACTGTCAGTAGCCCAAGATTGCTTGCAATTATCTCCCTATATTTCCGTTCTCTACCACTCTCTCATGTATATTTCTCCTTGTTTCCTTAGTTTTATCTTTCAACCTTAATCCCTTTCCACAGGTCTGTGTTCTATTTGTTAGTTCTACCGATCTCATTCTTTTTCTTGGTATCATTCTACTTATTTCTTTGATATTACACCTATCTAAAAGATAAAAACTTTGACCTTCCGAAGAACCTAATGAAGAATGACAACGTTGAATGCAACCATCATGCTTTATATACAATTCCCCGAACTTTGAACTAAACTGACAGCCATCAGGCCATTGCGGAGTCCTCGATAAAAGGGAGAGAATGCGTTTTTTGAATATAGTATTGGGACCTCTTTTCAATATGACAATGTTCCCCTTTAAAGCTGCTGACCTCCATCAAATTTTCAGACCCGGCGGCGATTCAGAGAGATAGACAGAATCAATTTCACATTCAGAAGGCTTCGAACGGAGGATTATTTAATAACGAAAAATCTTCATTCATACGGAAAAGGCGCCGTTTTTCATGATCGTAAATGTATACTTTCAAAAATGTAAATAGGTTGATTATTCTATTTCGTTCCTTAGAAATATATAAAATTTAACAGGCTCAATTTTGGTTCCTTAGTGTACAACTGTTCTTCCCATTTGTAATTAAACTACGGAAAAAGTTGAAACAAAAACGGGAAAGCCTGAGTATCATGACTCTCTACTACGACTAATGCAAAGTTTACCTGATAAAATATAAGTATAATAAGAGGCCTAGGTAGAATTCGTAAAACCCAATTTCATAATAATCTCGCAAATTATTTGTTTATTTATTTTATTATTATTATTTTTTTTTTTTTGGTTCCGTACGTAGAAGATGAGGATCTCATGACAAGTTCAGGTCGGTCAGAAGCCAAATCCTCTTGTCTCTCCTGTGAGCCGCACAGCATTCGGGAGATGTGATCTCTATGAGTGGTTGATATAAATTATAACAAGTTAAATCCATGTAGCTATAAAAAAACAAGGCATTTAAATAAAACCTTAACCAAAGAACGCATGTTCTGATCTGGTTTATTATTGTTGTTATTTCAGTAACGCAGAGAATTTCGAAAATAATCACAGAAGGCTTTCTCCACAAGGAACTGAATGAAAACAAAATCAGTCTCACCGGAACAGGTTTGTCATTGGCTTCGCTTCTGAACAGCGGTGGCAGGGGAGACTAGATAAACAAGAAAAAATGCGCTGAAGTTTCTTTGGCGCAATGGAGTTTACTATACAGCATAAAATGCCGTATGAAACTCTCAGCCGTGGCACATGAAACTTTCATATATATATATATATATATATATATATATATATATATATATATATATATATATATATATATATATATATATATATATATAGGTGTGTGTGTGTGTTTACATATAGGCTATATGTATTCACTAGCCCCTTCCTATTTATGGTTTATTTTTTCCATTACTTCCTAATCACCAAAAAAGTTTACACCTAAAAATTTTGGTACCAATTTTGTCGAAATTTTTATTTAAGAGAGACAGACAGACAGACAGAGAGCGAGTATAATTCCTTCAAACTAATTAGACAAAGCCGGGGCCAACAGGAACACCTAAGAGCTCCAAATGACTCTGTGACGTCATAAGCTTAGTTAGTCACGGGCGCATCCTTTCTATATTATTACTCCTTAATAAGGCCCAGCCTTCCTTATTCACGCAAAGTTCGGACGAAATAAAACAATTTGCCTTTAGCTTTAAAAAATGTCCTTAACTCCTGCTGTGATTAAGTTAGTAACACCATCACTCTTTACTTGAATCAGTTTCAACTAATCCTTTGAAACCAATATATCTTTAGATTCTTTAACAAGGGAAAATAAAAGAAATGTATGAAAAAGTGAACCTGTTTGAATCGCAACTATAATGTTTTGTAATCAAATCCAGACATAAATTATAACCAGAAAAATGAATCCGGCCACGTCCTGTGGTCGGTAATAAAGTCACAGGAAAAAAAAGGTCTTAATTTTGGCTGGGAAAGAAAGTCACATTGGTGACCGGTAATAAAGTCATAAGAAAAAGTTCAAAATATTTCTTGGGGGTCGTTATCTTTATGATATTTACAATATTTTGTGTTTTTACGATAATCTCATCGGGCTTGTACCAAACACGCCGCAAAAGTGGATGCATGCCCGGTTAAAAAAGAAATAAATATATAAATCCCAAACAGGGTTTCACTAAGCATGCCGCCTAGTAAGAGTAATTGTTTCATTATGAAAAATCCCATCAGAAGATAATGACTGAGCTGCGTCACGAGTCTTTGATTTCCTAGTGAGAAAATGGAAAAGGACAAAAGAGCAGACCGTTAAAATAAAGTGTTCAATTGAAATAACGGAATTCTCTCCGAGCCTCGACTTCTTGACATTCAGTACTGAAAGAGCTCACAAAAGGAGTTGGCAAGAAACGTCAGTCATGAAGCTTTGGCCTTGAAAATTCCTTTTCCTTGGACAGATGGGGGTTTGGGAAATTTCCATATATGAGTCTCGGGAAATACAATATTTGATTCTGTTTAGCCGAACAGTCGTGCTCCCTTTAAATGATCAAATTAAAAATCATCAGAAAATACGGTAGCTTCCAATAGTTTCTTTTGGCATAATAATTACTGGGCTGGCTTAAATACTCCATTGGAATGACATCAAGATGGTGAGAGCATATGGAGTGGTATTCACCTACTGAATGACATTGTACCGTCAATGCTTGACCTTGTTCTTGGAAGGTGGGTGTTCGTACCATCGCTGATGATCCTCGGTGACATGAACTTGTAACCGGAAGCGCGTGTCCTCTCACCGCATTCTCCCTGGGCCTGGACCGAATGCAACACCAAATTCCTTTGAAGATTCTGGACAACGGAGACTGGCTCTGTTTCTCCTCACGTCTCGTCCTCAGAGTAAGGTAAAGTGAATGGAAGTTATACGTCAGCCTCACCACATTCTTCTTCTTTGTTTCTTGCCTTTTACTGTTCTCCGAGCCCGTAACTTTTGCGATCTCCTTGCGAGATTTCGGTTGTGTGACCTCCGGTAAATTCGTAAATGAAAATTTGTGGAAACAAAAATTAACATAACGTTACTCACTATTACACTGATCATTTTGGGATGTTGTACATGCAGAGTTTTATGTTCTCAAGTATTTCTATTTCACTCTAGTGTTATCCCATTTTAATTTCACTCGTCATTCTCTAAAGTGTTACAACAATGCCTGCAGATCTGTTCAACGAGTGTTCCGGGTATGCGTCGCCAGTAGATAATCGGTGCACTTAACTGACATTACCAGTGCCATATCTGGTCAAGCATTTCCCGGAGCCTAGTGTCAAGATGGTCCTACAGTTTATTTCTTGTACCATTTTCCTTTGCAAGCATCCTGAACTTTATCAGTAGAATTTAACCAATTCTGCTGCTTAGTGTACTTAACTGCAGTAGTTTGGTACATTGTTTTGTGTTTGTTGCCTGTTGCCAAAACTGTGAGTCCCATGCAGCATTATTGTAGCTCCTGCATATACTTCTGATCCCTTTTAGTGAACTATATGTATTTTAGTGGCCACTCTAAGATTACCTTATAAATATAGTTGTTGTTGGTAATTTAATTTCACTAAAGATCTCACTTTTCCTGTTCACTGGTAGGCAGCTAAATAGAGCCATTCAATTCATTTATTCCACTCACCCTCCCATATAACAATACGCGTGTGTTTTTATATATATATATATATATATATATATATATATATATATATATAGATATATATATATATATATATATATATATATATATATATATATGTGTGTGTGTGTGTGTGTGTGTGTGTGTGTCTGTGTGGTTTTCAGTAATATTACGGACAAACCGGAAAATCCCTTTCACAACGAACCAAACACCACCAATATTCTGTGAGAACTGGTCAAATATCGAATGCATTATTCGTACATATGAGAGATTTAGATTATTCCATTAACTGGAGTCAAGCAAGAGCTTTATCCCATGTAATGACACCGTTAAAGGAATATCATTAAATATTGTTTCATTAAGTCAAATAATGGAAGTGTTCTAAATTCAAGACTTGGTTTATTTAAACTCGATCCCTTCATAATGCAAAAAGTTGTAGATAAATATAAGCAACAAAAATAATATGTTCAAAATTAATATGCTTTAGTTTCTGTTAGGGTTGAATTTATGTTTAGGTTTGTGACCGTGTGATATCCGATAATCCTGGATTATCTCTTTGATTTTTATCCCTTTGACAATTAACTATATGGTATTCTTGATCCGTTTGTTTACCTGGTAACTTTCTTTCCAATTGTAGTTCATTCGTTCCTTGCATATTATTTTCCTGTGGTATCCGTATATATATATATATATATATATATATATATATATATATATATATATATATATATATATATATATATATGTGTGTGTGTGTGTGTGTGTGTGTGTGTGTGTGTGGTGTGTATCACATTAAGCAGTTAGCCTTATCATCTTGTGTACATTATTATTCTATTAAGGCTTATTTACATTTTCTACAAATGGAAAACTAATGTTGGTATAACATGCAGGTTTAAAAACCATTTTCCCAAGAAGTTCACGAACCTCGAATACTCGTGAAGAGGAATGATTATTTGGAGGCCTCCCTCTGGGACTGTCTGATGGTTATAGCTTTTAAGCCCCAGGTGGTCTTCGTCTCATCATTTTATTCCATTTAATTTGCTGGGCAATGTTGTACTGTAAAAATAATTTGCATCAATAGTGCGGAAAAATACTGTCTCTACAACGTAATTGTAAGAATAAGAACGTAAAATTACCCGTTGAAACAGCTTTGGGTGATTCCGCTTTTATAGCTCTTAAATCCAGTAGCTGAACTCGCAGTCAGTTTAATCGTAGTCGCCTCAGATTGAGGGAAAGAAGAAGGAAAAAATAGTTCTCGTTTTGTTTCAGTCTCAATCAATCTCCATCCATCTTAAAGTTCCCTTCTGTTTCTTTTTCTTCTTTCATCTGAAGCCCTTTCTCCTTTACACGGTAGTTTCCTTATTTGATTCTTTTTTATTTATTTTTCCAAAGATATTTTCTATTACGGCATAACTGATTTGAAAAGTTTGAATGTGTCGGACACTAAACAAATATCAAGGACGTGATATTAACCTCACATGTTTAATGCCTATATATTTACCCAAAGACTGAATACTCTCTCTCTCTCTCTCTCTCTCTCTCTCTCTCTCTCTCATTCAGAGAAACCGATCAGTTCACACTCTCATGTAGTGTACTCATTTGATAATGAACATATAATATTAACGAATCTAATTATAATGTTCTTGTTGCTGGTGAATACAGATGGCTTCGCCCTATTAATAATAATAATAATAATAATAATAATAATAATAATAATAATAATAATAATAATAATAATAATAATAATAATAATAATAATAATAATATCAGCGTCCTAATCTCCCCAGTCAACCCGTGTGCTTAAAACTGTCTTTTCAATTTATTCGCAGCTGGAGCCTGGCACACCCTACTCACTCATATGCGCATTACAAAGTCATTGCTTAATTTTTCGTAGTGATAGTTGATCAAGATGGCTGATTCCTATAATCTAGGACAGGGGTTGGAACCATAAGTGGGGTCGGAATGCTCATTATGTGGAGTCATAAACAGGTCATGGGGTCGGTGAGGTCGCTGAGGTACCCCCAGGCAATGGGTGCACAAATATCCAAGCAGGGTGTACGAGGTATCATGTTGAATTCAATGCATTCTCATTAATACATTGACATCAATGGTAATCATTAAAAATGACTATCATTGCCGCATGACAAATATCAACTTTGAAAATTGTATGGTGTATTACCTAACAGCATACACGCACATACTCATAATATCAGACATTCAGGAGGTTCAGTATGAGACTGTAATGCAGATGTTATAAGTGAGCAGCATATTATGTTTTGTTAAAATAGTATCACCATTTTGAAATTGCCAAATCTGATGGGTAACATATAATGAACTTGTGAAGTGTTAAAATAATATCACCGTTTTGTGATTGCCAAATCTGAGAATTTCATTTATGGGTAGCTACCGTTATTGTACACAAAATTTAAATGGTTTCTGTTTCTCTTCTACTCCAATACCACCATATGACCAAAAATTATCAATATTGCTGTAAATTATAAACTGTTAAAATGGTACCAACATTTTGTAATTGTCAAATCCGAGGATTTAATTTATGATAAGCTACCTTTTTTGTAAATATAATTTAAATGTTTTCTGATTCTCTTTTACTTAAATATCACCAACCATAAAACCAAAATTATCGGTAATGCTGTAAATTTAGAATAGATATAACTATATATATATATATATATATATATATATATATATATATATATATATATATATATATATATATACTTGTATTTTATTCGAGCTACAAATGTCCTTTAATATCTAAATCGCTCTACCTCTGAATTTATATATTTTCATATATATGTAAACCGAAGGGGAATTTTTTAGTTGATAATAATTTCGTTTTCTCATGGGATCGAACCACCGTCCGGCGGACAGGAACGAAATCAGGACGAGATTGACGTTACCGATTCGGCTAACAGTTAATGTCGTCTTGATTTCGTTCCTGTCCGCTAGTCGGTGGTTCGATCCCATAAGGGGACGAAAATATTATCAACTAAAAAATTCCCCTTCAGTTTACATATATGAAAATTGATCAATTCCGAGGTAGAGCGAATTAGATATTAAAGGACATCTGTAGCTCGAGTAATTCATATGAATCACGGTGATGTGATAATTATTCACATACTTGTGTATATATATATATATATATATATATATATATATATATATATATATATATATATATATATATATATATATATATATATATATATATATATATATATATATATATATATATATATATATATATATATATATATATATATATATATATATATATATATATATATATATATATATATATATATATATATATATATATATATATATATATATATATATATATATATATATATATATATATATATATATATATATAGATGTGTGTGTCTGTATCTGTGTGTGTGTGTGTATTTAACTTGGGGTCACACTAAACAGTTGAAAGTGCTGAAAAGGTTCGTGCTAAGAAAAGCTTAGGAATCTCTGAACTAGGAGATTAACAAAGCCAGAAAAGATTTCTGTGCCAAATAATTATTCTTTGTAAGATTGTTATAGAGTGATTTTTCAGAAAAATTTTGCTTTTGTCGAACCCTTGGAGTTCATAATTTTTTTTCCATTATTAATGTGCTGTAAGTAATCCCAAGATTGTTCTATACACCTGAATTTTTCTAAGTATTTATTATCACCATATTATGGAAGCTTTCCGATGTTTTACATGATGATGAATCCATAGTTAAACAAAAAAAAATCCTTAAAGATTTATTATGAATATTTAAATACAATAATAATATATATTTTTTTAATATCCCGTCCCCCTTCTGGTGATGTTTGATCATGTGAACAATTAAGATATTCACAAGAGCAATGGGTTAATTTCTCCGAAGTAAATATCATGTTAGAATCAATGAGCTTATTGAGAGAGAGAGAGAGAGAGAGAGAGAGAGAGAGAGAGAGAGAGAGAGAGAGAGAGAGAGAGAGAGAGAGAGAGAGAGAGAGAGAATAACTCCAGCAAATGCATTTTTTTATACAGAATGATTAGATTTTCATATAATTTGAAAATTAAGCAGTATATTTATTCTATTACTTTCTGGACTTATCGCTTATTCTAGCTAAATAAAATATTTTGCAAGAGGTAATAAGCGTTAACGATCACCTAACTTGCAGAGATACTGATGTTCAATATGTAAACTTTGGCTCTCAGAAACTGGATATATTGTTGGTATGATATCAACACTTCCCTTCACCGCTGATTTTCAAACTTTATGAGTGGACTTATTCATCCCCGTTTGATTTACGTATACCTAAGCGAGGGTGTTTCTTCGGTCTCCTTCTTCGATAGGATGTAATCCAAGGCAACTGTTGATGTGTTCAGTAATCCGACTATCCCCTTTTCTTCTTCTCTCTCTCTCTCTCTCTCTCTCTCTCTCTCTCTCTCTCTCTCTCTCTCTCTCTCTCTCTCTCTCTCTCTCTCTCTCTCCTCGCATCAAGGTAGTGTCTCCTTCCTGCAAGTAATGTTTCAGTCAGTGTTCTGTCGAGCTCGATGGAAGAATTTCCTTCACTTACGTGACACATTCTAATAAAAGCCCGAAACACATACCATTTGAAATCCAGGTGAACACCTCCTTGCTATATTTCACATCATGGTAGCAACGGACATCCATTCGACAACTACGTGATTTTGCCCCTTTCTTCGTTTAAGGTTATAGGCTTTTGCCATAATCTGTGCCTCTTCTGTATTTCAAAAGGAGACTTCGGCTGAGAGTGAAAAGCTCACTGAGGGCATTCGTTTTGTAAGGGTGCGGGTAAGAGTATTGTTCGGATGTACTATGGAAATGGTATATAAGTTTTTTCATTACGTGCATTTATACGAGTACGCTAGTATAATGTCATTAATGCACAGTACAATTGTAAATGGAGTAAACAGAATGAACACACCAACAATCTAAATGGGACAATTGCTGACTTATAAAGAAAAAATAAACAAAAGTTACATAAATTTATAGTTAACTTGGAGGCCGCTTTTTCTGGAAGTATTTCAGCTTAGAGAGGAGTGAACATGAGGAAATATTTATTTTCAAAATGAACGAAAGGAGTTCAAGTGGTTGGATCCTTTACACTTAAGGGATTACGTTCACGAATTTTGCAGTGACATCTGACTAGTTCTTTTGAAATATTAGAATCTGTTGCGCATTACCTTCTTTGCTTGTATGCAGTTCAAGAAAGATGCATTCTAGGAAATATAAGGTATATTGTTTATTCCTCTGCTCACCGGAATTACCATTTTGTATAAAAATAACATGATTAAAGATTATAACACTGGTGACTGAATGGCATATAAATTATAGATTGGATAAAATAACCTTTCCAATGTTGACATTGTATTTCTCTCTTGTTCCCATTTAAACTTTTATTTAACACTATATTTTTAAGAAAAGGTAATAAAATACTCTTATCTTATGAAAACATTAATCAGCATACAGTTCTAGAGTCTATTGTGGAATTTAATTACTGGAATTAAACTAATTAAAGAACACTAATTTAAAACCATACATCCACAAAGGCCACTGAGATATGTGACGTCCACAGAAGCATTTAGTCCGCCGATGACCCATACCTCCCAATGAGCGTGATTTGACAAGTCAGCGTCAGCAAGAACGGTCGAAATAAATAAAAATTCTCTCTCTCTCTCTCTCTCTCTCTCTCTCTCTCTCTCTCTCTCTCTCTCTCTCTCTCTCTCTCTCTCTCTCTCTCTCTCTCTCTCTGTCGATCAAAATTTGATGGAACATGGCAGACATATTCCATGGCAAAAAACTCATCTTCTCTATGTCACTATTTTTTCCTCTGTTCATCCGTTCTTGAAATATATTGCTTACATATACACTGTGGAAAATATAATTTCTTTCAGCTTCATTTCCTGGGTTACTTACTAAAATGGTTTGTCTTACAAGGTTTTATGTATATTAACCGAAAATAAGTAATTTAACAAATCGTGTTCCTGCGTTAAAATACCCATGGCACATAAACAAATCCAAAGTTGGCATTAATCTGGGAATGTGAAATAGATCCCGTCAGTCTGAATCTTCGCCGGGTTTGAATGTTGGATGGAGGTCAGGGGGTCTGGACGGTCACATTGTCCATATTGCAAAAGACTCCTAATGTCAAATTCGAATTCAAACTCTCTCTCTCTCTCTCTCTCTCTCTCTCTCTCTCTCTCTCTCTCTCTCTCTCTCTGCTGACAATTCAGCTGAAAGAATAAACGGAGCTCGAGAAGTTGCATATGAAGTAAATGGTGCCTGTATTTATTGTTATCGTCCCTCATTAGGTTCTTGGTAAAGGTTTTATATCTTTTATGCAGGTTTACTATAACAAAAATAAGTAACATTATAATTAGAACATAGTAAGATGAATAAAATATTTGAAATAGAACGCAAACATTAAGGAAGAAACAAGGAAACATAATAGAGGGAACTGTATGTTATACCACTTGAGAATATGCGACGATTCTTTGTTACTTATTGATATTCCTTCTGGGAAAGAGATAGAAATTACATGAGAAAAGATCGTTGCTAAACCTGAAATGATAGAGCGAAGGTCTCTTGACTGCGGTAATTAATTATGATTGCTATCAGCTTCAGTTTTTTTTTCTTCTTTTTTTATGGACCAAAGATATTTCAACGCAGGGATGAAATTTATTAAAAGGCAAATTGAAAATTTTTCAATGACCTATTTCCGGCTGAGATAAAACCTTGTAAGGCAAACCATCTTAAATCAGTAAATAAAGCTGAAAAAAGTTATATTTTCCAGAGTGTAAGCAGTATATTTTAAGAACGGAGTAACAAGGTATGAAAAAATTGGGCAGATACATTAACTGACAAAGCAATTATTTGTAGAGGATGGACTTTAGGGGAAATTGTTACAACGAAGGTGGTTTATTGCCATGGAGTGGATATGTCTGCCATGTTCCATCAATCTCTGTTCGGCCGTTCCTGTTGACACACTAATATCACGCTCATCGGAAGGTATGGATCACCGGCGGACTAAATGCTTTTATGCAGCTAAATATTACAATTGCCTTTGTGATGCATGCTTTCAAATTAGCCTTCTTTCATTGGTTAAATCTAAATAAGCAAATTCCATAATAGAATATAGAATTGTATGAATCGAGAATCATCAGAATTCTAATTTTGAAAAAATCGTGCATATTGTAAATAAGATAGTTTGCAGAGTGAAATAAGTATATTGAGTTCAAGGAGACTTTAGTTAATGCTGATAAGTCTGGAAAAATTTAATTTCGCTTTACCATATCTTTCTTTCTCAGTGATGTCAGGATACATCCCAGGCAACGAAAATAAGCCTTTACAATATACTACACTTAATGACTCCGCTTTATGTTTTCTTTTAGAAATCAATTATATAAACTTTTGGGTGTTGATATATTATTAACTGCCTAATTTAACTACAGATATGTTTAGCCTTACTCAATTTATTTTACCTATCATACACATTTAAATTAGAAATCAATATTCTATTGGGTGCAAGACATTTCGCAGATCATTTGACCATTTCACTTCTTTTCTTCTTGACAGCTTCATTTTTTCTTGGCTGACATCAAGTCCAGTGTTTCGCCATTTTAACTCTTATTATTTCTCTCAATTTTTCTACCTTTCATTATTATAACAGAATTAATTTTGATAAAAGAAAGTGTAATTAAACTGCGTTTTTCCACGAGGTTCACTTGTTTACTATTTCACAATGAATATTTGATTCTTTTGTGAATAATAAAAAAAGAAAGAAAAGTTATTTCAGTTCTTTGTATTGATGCTCCAGCAATTGCATATCCACATTCAATAAATCTAAAAACACAAACCTTTACACTTTACAGTCATAGAACAGAATGCCTATAAAAAATGAAGAACAGAGCTAATTAAAGAAAAAAGTAGCAAGCAGAAATAATGGAGATATAAAGGCTTATTCCTTTTTTTATAGAAAATGTTTCAGTTTTATTTCTTATTTCTTTTCTGTGACATGGGGGAATTAGTATCACGCTCTTTCTATTGGGTTCATAGCTTATGATTCCAACGGAACTTGAAAAAGGAAACTAACGTTAATAAGGAGTGGATTTTCTGGAGTAAATCTGACAATATCTTCAGTATCACTGAATGATGAGGTCGTCCTTAGGCTGAACTTGGATACTTTAAGAGAGCGCTCTTTCCATAATATTTTTTTTTTATTTTACTCAGATTTCGAAAAGAAAAAAATGGGCAAAACTGCAACGGCCCGTATCTTTGCTTGTTCTGATTTATCTTGTTGCTGAAGGATAAGGTTGTCCCTCCTGAAAGGGGCCTGGGTGGCCCCTGTGGGCTATAGCCCAGCTGTTCAAGCCAGAGACTTCAGGGTCATGGCTCATGAGTTGAAAGACGGACAGCTATAGCCATTCGATTAGTTGGAACAACAAAAGTGTCTGCAAATTACGAATAGGAGCAGTATTGCTCAATAGACATTAAATTGCCATATTCTAACATTTTGTTTTCACCTTTTTAATTACATCTTACTTTGAAAGCGATAGGCAGACTCATACTCAAATACTACCACGTTCTTATCCTGCTTATCCTGTGTATGTGAGTTTCACTAGCGGCGAAAAACATATTCTATTTTAATTAAGTCTTGAATGTAATCTTTGCGTACATCTATCACTTCTTCTGTGACCAAAAAAAAAAATGAAATAAAAACTTGAGGAAATATTCTAAAAGCTCCTTAATATTGCTATAACGGACAATAACCACAGAAATTTTTGCTACCTTTCGCATCTACCTGCAAAATCAAATAAATACCAAAGGGTTGTAGTTGACTGCCCTCTAATAGCACGCATTATAAGTGAATCTTCCCTCTTCACATGACATTAACGCCTAAAAATTTTATACAGCCACATATACTACTGACGGGTTTTATCTACTTGCTTTATGTTTACCTATGATGACGACAAAGTCGCTCTTTGATCTTACCCTTTAACTAAATATTGACCTCTCTTGGGGATTTAAGAGATGGTTTCCTCTCCGAGCCCCGAGATGATTAGAAAGCTATTTACGTTCACTTGGCTCTTATTATAAAAATCGGTTCCTTTTTCTTTGTTGATGATGCCGTTTTTATTGGCAAAATTCAGTCTCAGACTTATATAGTTCTACAGCTTTTTTTTTTTTTTCTTAAAATAATCTAGACATATCATGTGAAATGATGAGGATATATGTGAGCATATGTGAAGATATATGCTATGATATAAATTTTTCTTATTCATAGCTAAAAGCATTTCAAGTGTTAAATGCCACTTTAAGTTAATGGATAAAAAAAAATGCTTTATTAGCAGTCTGATGCTTCTCTCAGTCTAAAGATGCCTTGAAGAAAGACGCCACCTCTGACTGACTTTGATTTCTCCTGGCGGTTGTTCGTTGTGATGTATTTTTCCAAGGTCTTCACCCCAGTTTTCATATCTCATACAATGACGGTGACAGAGGTCACTGTACCTATGAACAAGAGCTACGGCAGCGACAGTCCTCGTTTGAATGATGCCAGGTGATAACATGAAAACCCCTGTGGAACGATGACTTGATAAGAAACTTATTTTTTATACAGGATTTCTAACAATCGCAATCAACATCCCTATAACCAGAATCTATAACAAATTTCTTTTATTTTAGAGAGTGGGCTTCTTACGTGTAATTTTTTTTTTTTTTTTTTTTTTTTTACAAACCAAGTTCCTGTCGCCAGTGTTTCAAATTATGTCGTTACTTTTTGGTCATGTAGTCGAGTGCTGTAATTTTTATTCTTCTCATACGGAAAGTGAATTATTTTGCATTATTATTTTATTTTTAAAGGTATCTTCAAACTTCTTTTCATATGGGTTATCTAGTTACTCCAGTCGCAGTTTCTTCTTTTTTACTAATTTCCGCAAAATAAAAACAATATTAGTTGCAACGCTACATTTAGGGTTATTATAAAACAATCAGCACCGCTTTGCGCTTTGACTGAATGCACTCACTATATTCTCATTTTCTTTGTCAAGAGGCATCTCCCTGATTCAGAAATGGATTGGAATATTGTCTATTAGTATTTCTGGATTTTATCATATGCTAAATTTCTTCTCACGCCTTCACTCCGTAACTTTCCCTCCGCTTTATCAGTTCCCTACATCCACCTTCCCTCTCCCCATTCCTGGTCGCCTTTCCAAGGAGAGAAACTCTGTCCATCCCTATTGCTGATCTGGATCTGGTCCGACTTTGAAAGCGCAGAGGGAGAGGGACTCGAGAGGTTCGACGGTGGATTCTTGGGCTTTTACGTCACTTCTCATCTCTTTTCTCTTTTGTCTTTTAAAAATATCTTAGCTGTATTAGGTAAAATTAATTATGTAGATAACGTGTTAATTAAGGAGAAATTAAATAGGTAACGTGATAGGAGACAAGTGGTTAGCAAAAAGGAACGAAAGCTAACTATTTGATAAAAAAAAAAAATAATGTCTACCTATGAACACTGAAAATCTGAAATAATCACAAGGTAAAGAAAGCAAATTAGACGTTAACAGAACAGTTAATAGAAGAACGAGGGCAATGTCTTGTTATAATGTCGGAGCACAGAAAAAATGGGCCATGAAAATGCTTTACCATTTCACTTTCCGTCAGGAGTTCAGTTGTTTCATTTCTAAGAGTCTCAGTGTTCGAGAATTCTGACTGTGGAAGCCTGCTTTCCAAACTAACGGCCTTTCTGCAACATTTCATAGGAATGAATACCGTTAGAATGAGCCAGGATTCATAAGATAGGGTTGCATTATAGTGAAGGTGAAATAGACAAAAAGGAAAACTATTGAAAAATTATATATAATATAATTAAGATCATTCTTACTCGCCTAATAACCACGGAAAAAAAGAAACAAAATAATAATGGAATTCTGTTACCTGAAAGGAAACGTATAAACTCTCCCCCAGCCAGATCGGATTACAACTCGGGTTTTAATTAACACAGATTGTAATATACCTCAGGCATCTTTCTAACAATTTTGAGCCTCAATATATCTCTTTATCTCTTAGAAAATCCTGGTATTTGCCCAAGAAAGTTACATATTCTTCAAAGTTACTTTCCGCGAAACCTGAAAAAAAACACACACACACACGAAAGGAAAATACAGGTTAGATTTGTATCAATATAAGGCTCGATGGAACTGGACCAGAACGAGCATATAACAAAAGGAAGAACGAAGGATACAATACAACGAAATGTTGTAGCCGGATAGAGAAGACAAAAGATGCCAAACATCTTTTTGTAACTCGAGCATGAATCGCGTTATGCGGAACGAAATGCATTCTCGGGATAATTTGGGCATTTTAAAAGAACACACAACGCAATAAAACTACGCAAAAGAATACTTATTGGTGCACCTTGTGTGTTGCCGATATCATGTTGGGGTTTCCAGTTGCTTTCCACTTAATCACGCACAATAAAGAATCTAATCGTATTTCTAATATTTCCCACACACGCATTTAATGTATATGTTTCTGAAAGGTGGAACAAATACTATTACTGTACATATGTTTTATGAAGCAGTGAAATTCGTGTTTGGGTGCGAAAGCAGTGTGACGTTCAGAGCTGGAAAATGTGTTGACCCAAATGATTGGGTAACGACACGCCAGCACACGGGTCATTAAGAGTCCGTTAACATTGTCGCTTAGCTCGAGCCGTGAGACCGTATGTTGAATCTGCATTTCTCTAGGAAACTCTAGACGGTATAGCTAGCCCTAAGTGGTTTACAGGCGGGGCATTGAGATAAGTGAATTCATTTGGGCATATCCGAGTGCCTCTAACTTAGACGTTTTGTGAAATGATATTTTCTTCTTCTTTGGGCTGTGACATACTCATGACGTTTCGGTTCGAAATATCGGCTGAATGGTGAGTTTTTGAATAATTGTAGGAACTGAACCAATGTGAAATTAACTGGTGAATTTTTCCAAGAGGAACACGAGTTTGATGAAGGGGTTAATAAACCAAAAGTAGCCCTCACACACCAGTTGAATTTTTACCTGGACAACGGGGTAATAAGGTGTAGGGATAGACTACAACACATGCAATTACCTGAAACATCTAAATTTCCAATATTATTGCCGAAGAGTTGCTGTGTTACTCGGGTAATTATTAAAGAACATCATGATGCTAATGCTCATATGGGTGTGAATGCAACTGGGCCGAGAGTCAGGCATAGCCCTGGATCCCAGAGATTAGAGAGTTAACTAAACAAAATATTACACCATTGTATTATTTGTAGGAGAACGCAAGGAAGGCCATACAGGTGGAATGTGATTCCTCCATTTCTGCTTTGTTCTGGTGAGTCTTCTTTCTAACACATTTCCGCTCTGCGCAATCCCTCGAGTTCCCCAGACCTTTTAGTCTGACTCTGATCCCGATCTGATTTCGTGTAGAGAATTGTGCTTTGAGGTCGGAGAAGATTATTGCTTTCATCTGAGCAGCCCTCACGCCAGGTAAAGGAATTTTCTAATAATCTTTAATACCTCAGACCTTTCCCAACGCTTTGGTTCAGGATTAGAAAGTGTCAGTGGAAATTGTGAAGGTGAGAAAATGTAATATTTCAGCAAGTGTGAGGAAACAAAAAATAAATAACCAAAGTTAAAGCAATAACAAAATGTTATAAACTTTATTTTTTAATCAGTTAGAACAAATAAAAAAAATAATAATAATACTTCCCTTCCTATATATACAAACAGTTACCGACATACATAAAAATATCCGGGTCAGAATCGATTGCCTATCGTTCTTCCTAAACCGAATTCTCAGGTTCGAATGCTACCGGCGGTGAAGTATTTATAAATTTTTATACCCTTCTGGGTATAATTTGTTCTCAAGGAATAATGAAATCGACAATAAACAATATTTTTGCCTCAATCTATATATATATATATATATATTATATATATATATATATATATATATATTATATATATATATAGTATATATATATATGTATATATATAATATATATATATATATATATATATATATATATATATATATATATATATATATATATATATATATATATATATATTATATATATATATATATACATATATATATATATATATATATATATATATATATATATATATGTATATATATATATATATATATATATATATATATATATATATATATATATATATATATATATATATATATATATATATGGTATATATATATATGTATATTATATATATATATATATATATCTAATAAAAGGAGCCCATAAAAACACCAAAATATAGAGAGAAAAGTACTATATTTCAGAGACTGCTGTCTCTCTCTTCAGGTATATGAATGAGAAAAGTTTACAGAAAAGGTGGTATTTATACCAAGAGATCCGTCCACAAGTAAGCCAATTTAGGTCACCCCCGCTGATAATCTTCCTTTAATCTTCTTAAGCGTTGGTTGAATGAAAACCTCGTCGATGACATCTGAAATCCACGCTCCTTTTGAGATGTTCATTACCTGCTTCTCTTTTATTAAGGCCGAACCCATCATTTGACTCTTGTACCGGCAGTTGCTGCTATAAATTACACATGACAAATTCCAGTTTATTCTATGGTTATGTTCATTTATATGGTTGAAAATAGCCGAGTTCTGTTGTCCATACCTAACTGACCGTTTGTGTTGTATTAATCTCTGGGGAAGTGATTTACCTGTAAATCTGATGTAAGATTGGTCACAGTCCTGGCATGGGATCTCATAGACCCCAGTGTCCTTGGGAGATGTCTTTTGTTGGACGTTAATCAGGGATTTGGCTAAGGTGTTTGGGTAGGTAAATGCAAAAGGGTTAGATTTCCCAAGGGTGTGGGTTACTCTCTTAATCGTCTCCAGGTGAGGAATTTTTATTTTATTGTTGGGTGTGTCTCTGGTCTTGTCTTTAGGGGGTCGGTAGAAAATAACGTTTGCTTTGTGAATTGCTTTCTCAATTATATGGTCAGGATACTTTAAAGACGAAAGTTGCTTGCGAATTAGTTCAAATTCTTTTTCCAGGAATTCTGGGGAACAAATTCGTAAGGCTCTTAAGAATAGGTTGTTAGCTACACCTATCTTGATAGTAATGTCGTGATAGCTAAAGTAGTGAATGTATGAAAGTGAGAACGTTGGTTTTCTGTATATGGTAAATTTGTATTCTGTCGTGTCTCTGATTATTAAAACATCAAGAAAAGGAATTTTGTTGTCTGTTTCCCATTCAACTTTCAATTTGATGCTGGGCACTAATGTGTTTAATTTTGAGAGGAATTCATTAAAATTGCCCAACCTATTATCCCAAAATGTTAGGATATCATCCTCGTATCTCATCCACAGCATGTTTTTGGGTTTTATTGCATTTATTACTGTAGTTTCAAAGTATTCCATGTACATATTGGCTAAAACAGGACTTAAAGGACTACCCATACTACACCCGAATTTTTGCTTGTAGAATGATTCCCCGAATGAAAATACGTTATTAGATGCACATAATTCAACTAACTTTATTATTTTGTCAAGCGCCAATGGGAAATGATCTGAATAGGGGGATAATTTTTCCCTTAAAAACTGAAGAACGTCCTGTTTTGGTACTTTTGTGAATAGGGAGTCTACGTCAAGGCTTAAAAGTTTTATGTTGTGAGGTGGTATATGTGCTTCTCTGAATTTGTGACAAAAATCTTCCGAATGTTTAATGTGACTGGGAGAAAAAGTGCCTAAAAAAAGGGAAAGGAGGCCAGCTAACCATTTAGAAATTTTGTAATTGAAAGCTCCGGCGCATGAAACGATGGGTCTGAATGGAAGATTGTCTTTGTGAGTTTTGGGAAGGCCATAAAAGTAGGGTAATTTAGGATTAATTACTTTAAATTTCTCTTAATAGTTCAATACTCTTTTTGTCTTGGCCAATTAATCTTACTTTCCGAAAAAATTCTGTGGGAACGTTTTTGAGGGGATTTTTCGTCAGTTTTTCGTAAGTGTTTGTGTCGCTAAGGAGGTGGTTGATTTTGTCGAGGTAGAAGTCTTTGAAGTCTTTGTCCATTATAATTGAGAAAGCAATTCACAAAGCAAACGTTATTTTCTACCGACCCCCTAAAGACAAGACCAGAGACACACCCAACAATAAAATAAATATTCCTCACCTGGAGACGATTAAGAGAGTAACCCACACCCTTGGGAAATCTAACCCTTTTGCATTTACCTACCCAAACACCTTAGCCAAATCCCTGATTAACGTCCAACAAAAGACATCTCCCAAGGACACTGGGGTCTATGAGATCCCATGCCAGGACTGTGACCAATCTTACATCGGATTTACAAGTAAATCACTTCCCCAGAGATTAATACAACACAAACGGTCAGTTAGGTATGGACAACAGAACTCGGCCTTTTTCAACCATATAAATGAACTTAACCATAGAATAAACTGGAATTTGTCACGTGTAATTTATAGCAGCATCTGCCGGTACAAGAGTCAAATGATGGGTTCGGCCTTAATAAAAGAGAAGCAGGTAATGAACATCTCAAAAGGAGCGTGGATTTCAGATGTCATCGACGAGGTTTTCATTCAACCAAGGCTTAAGAAGATTAAAGGAAGATTATCAGCGGGGGTGACCTAAATTGGCTTACTTGTGGATGGATCTCTTGGTATAAATACTACCTTTTCTGTAAACTTTTCTCATTCATATACCTGAAGAGAGAGACAGCAGTCTCTGAAATATAGTACTTTTCTCTCTATATTTTGGCGTTTTTATGGGCTCCTTTTATTAAATGGAATTCTGTTGTTATAGAACATTTTTACCAGTCACCACACACATATATATATATATATATATATATATATATATATATATATATATATGTGTGTGTGTGTGTGTGTGTGTGTGTGTGTGTGTGTATGTATGTGTGAGTCCTAGGGTTATAATTAATGATATATTTCATAGCATAATGTGATGCGCTGTTACGTTTTTTGGAATGCAGAGAACAGAGCCGAAGCAACGACCCGAGAAAAGCTGATATGATTTCTGTGATGGCGTGATTCAAAAAGTAAACGGGTCAATGTTCATCCTGTAGTTATGTGAGTTCATGGGTCTTTTTCAAAGAGCCTTAGGGAAACTGGTTGTAGCCAGTAACAAGGGGCGTTAACGAAGTGTGCATTCGTATGTGCGTGTGCGCCTTTTCTATTCTTAATGGTATCTTTAGCCAAGATGGGAAGATTGCACAGAGATTCGTGGGAGAAAGGCAAAGCCACGATGGCAGATGCCAAAGAGTTTTATTTATCAGTGAGTGAGATATTTCGGCTGCAATGGTGAGTGTTAAATTACTTTAGCCAAAGGAATGGCTTGTTTCACACTGTAGAATATTCAATCTTTAACTTTGTCTTTAACCTTATGTGTGCTAACGAGTGTAATTCTCGTGTCTTTGAAACAGAAGGTTCTGGCGTGAGAATTGACTGGCAAGGGCGGGACAGAGAGTCCCAGATGGGAGAGACAATTGGTGTGACAAATTACTGTTTTAGACATTTTAATGTTGGGGGGCTAACTGAGTTAAATTAGTCTGTGAGACTTGATTTAGACTTGATTTATTATCTTTCCATTATTAAATAAATAGTTATTTTTTATATAACTTGACTCTCATTTTGATTACCTGTTAGAATGGAGAGAAAGAGGTGGAGAGAGAGAGGAGTTGCGGAGAGAGAGAGAGAGAGAGAGAGAGAGAGAGAGAGAGAGAGAGAGGTCGCGAGCTGTTGATCGCTTGGAGAGAGAGAGAGAGAGAGAGAGATTGTGTGTCGATTTGCCTGACGTTCGGAGTTCCACGTTTACCAAATGAATAACGAGATTAATATCCCTGTTAACAGGTAGTGGCGAGCGGTATAAAAGGTTTTTTTTCTATGCCTGGGTACGCTAATGAAGAGACAGGTGACCAGTTAAACATAGAGGGGTTATGGCTTAGCGATAGTTTTCGAACGACAAAGCCTTTGTGGGATTGTGGAAAATTATTAAATTGTTAAGATTTCAGTTATTAAGTGAGAGATAATGAGAAAATGTCCGTCCATTAGCTGTAGTACTGAGCAAAGAAATTGAACAGGGGTCAGCAAATTTGCTCGTCGCTAGGTGCCTGCTGAGATGAGGACTCAGTTTGGTTTGTGTGTGAATGATATCGAGTGCATTCCCGAGACGATCCACGTGTGTTACTGGCGTGTCTTGCGCAAATTCCGAGTTTTTTTGTTCTCATTATGAAGTGGTGAGTGTTGAAGATCATTTTGGGATCTTGGGGAGGGTTTTTGAATCACTCAGTGTTATGGGACTGGTTTAAGAGGTCAAATTTTTTTTTCCCCATAGTAGCAGAAAGTGATATGTTTTCTTTATTGACGCATGTTTAGAATAGACGCATTCGTCTTTGTTTAACATATAAGTGTGTATAAAATGTTTTTCATGCATGCGAACTGTGCTTGGATTGCATATTTGGCTTGGAGACAGAGCGCCCACCCATTCTTGTGGGCTCAGCAAATTTCTGCTAACCGGCGCAGAGGCGCGTTGCAAGGGGAAGTTGACTACTGGCCTGCCTCGGGGGGCATTGCATGGGAGGGTACTGCTACTACTACTGGTGTATACCTAGGGGGTCCTCAGACACTGTTCAGGGGGGAGTGTCAATGCTCGGTGGAGGGTGAAACTTTTTTTTCTCAGTGGGGGTGAACTCCTTCCTTTTTTTTTTTTTTTTTTTTTTTCTTTGTCGGGGTGTTGAGAGACGAATTTGCCCTTGAAAATGATTTTCCAATGCCAAGGCATCAGCTGATTGATTAATTGATGACGTGAGATGCCCGTAGAGTTTTTATTTAGAAAAGAGATTTTCTTTCTCTTGGATGAAGAAAAAAGGAAATGAAAAGAGATTTTTCTTTCTCTTGAAGGAAGAGAAAAGAGAATTGAAATGCATGGGATGTGGTGTAAGTTTTCCTTTTGCTTTGGAACACACAAATATAATGGGGATACAGAGATTGTTATTTTTCTTATTGTGTTGGAGGGATTACTTTAAAATGGTGCTGAGTGGTGGTGAATGGTGATGCCCGATGGTGGTGAGTGTTGTTGGTTGGTGTTGCATCTGGTGTTGATTTTGGGTGTGGCAATGGTGGTGTATACTGTGGGGGTTTGGCAATACTGGTGTATGCTATTTGAATTGCACCCTTACTTGAGATATTTGCAGGAGAATTATTACTGTGGAGAATTATTACTATTATTATCAATAATTGTTATTATTTTTTGAGATATGCCACGGGAAGGTTACTTAACCCTTTCATGTCCAACTGACATAATAGTACATAAAAATACTCTATCCCCTATCTATCCAACTGACGTAGAGGTACGTAAAATTTACCGAAATTTTACGTATGTGTGGTAGGGGCATTTTTTTTATTTTCGGACAAGTAGCGATTTCCATAGGCTAGATCATACCTTGGACCGTGTATCTCGGGTATTAATACGCCAGCAAAGTAGTTTTTCTACTGCGCATGCTCAAATCCCTGGCGTAGTAAAATTCTCACAATGAAATCAGCTGATCGCACCTACACTTCCCTCTCAGTGACCCAAAAGCCATTTTTCTTAACTCTCTCTTTATTCTTCAACTTTTCCTCTACATTTTCGTATATTTACAAAGTAATTTCTAAGAAAAATAACCGAGATAGGGCTCTTCAAAAAATTGTTATTCTAGCAACAAATGTTGACAACGGTAAAATTTATTTTCGTTTCGATCAATTTATAACGTCAAAATGAAACTGTTGCCGTATCCAAAGCCATTTTCCTTGACCTTTCCTTTATTTTTCAACGTTTCCTCTACATTTTCGTATATTTACAAAGGAATTTCAATGAAAAGTAACCGAGATAGGGCTCTTAAAAAAAAAAAAAATTTCTAGCGATAATTCTCACTATTCGCCGGGCAGAGCGCTATGTTTCTTATCCTCTTTTCTATGAATTTTTTCACAGGCTGGACTTATTCGTTTTCCATTGATTTATATGTCGATATTTAGGGAATTTTATTGGCTTTCTCATAATAAATAATTCATTCGCTTGACTTTCATAGTTTTTGGGTTGGGAACGAAAATATAAAAAAAGTAAAGATTTTTTTGTTTTTTTGTTAAATAACTCAAATTTTTTCGTATTTAGAGGGCTGGGACTCTTACTCTGATTATTCCACCATAAAATACTAACATTTAGAAAAAAAGGACAGCGAAATGAACGTTGTTGGCATAAAATTTATATTTTTGCTGAATTTTCAAAATAATAGTTTTCTCGCACTGTCGAGCGCTCCCAGACACCTCGGATATCTGGGGACACAGTGCTCAAAACTAAGCGGATATGAAAGAGTTAAGTATAATTATCTTTACGGGAGACACATTTTATGAGAGATTTGAGATATTTCATGTGAGATTATTTTATAATTATTACAGATAATTATTTATGGAGAATTATTACAATGAATTATTGGGAGAAGTTTTGGGGTTAATTATTTGTTGACTTTTTGTAACTTTGGAGAATGTTTCAGTCATTCGTGAGTGATGAGTTTTGCTGAATCTTGATGAATCTGGCTGAATCTTGGTGAGTTGTGTTGAATCTTGCTGAACTTTTGGTGAATTTTGTGCTGAACTTTTGGTGAATGGATAAGCATTAACATTGGTGATGTTTTTTTTTTTTATACTGATACTAGTGATTTTGATGATAGCAATTTTGGTGATTTTGCCGATAATGATACTTCTGATACTGATTTTTTTTTATACTAATACGTGGGTGCTGTAATGCTATCAAGGGTGGTGAAATCTTTTTTGAATTTGGGAGGAACTAACAACAAATTATATTTTTTGTTTTTCTTTTTTTTTTATAAGTTCAGCAGATAATTGTTTGACATACGTGAGTTACTGGAGATAATTAACAATGCCGTTGATTATTCTTTTCTCCTTTTTTTGGAAGTTAGCCATCGCTGACACAAGCTTTTTTTTTTATCAAGGGTGAATTTGAAATCATTTTTTCTCTCCAGTATGTGTGAATATTTTTTTAATGTCTCAGTTCGTGACTTAGAGTCATTGTTCGGGAATTTGCTTGTGTTTTCAGCTGTTTGCTGCAGTGAGATTTATGGGAGAATTTTTTAATGCATACTTAATGGCACTACATATTTTTTGCTCCAGAAATTGTGAGTTTCTTGCGCAATACCTTTGTGTATTTGTGACAACTTTGCCAGAGATAGGAAACTTGGCTAGGTTTCTAGTGGCCTATGTCGTAGTGCATATGGAGAAGTCTTGGCTTAGACACTGTGAATTTGGAGTTTTATTATAATGAGTTGTGGCACATTGGTGATTTTTTCTAGAATTTCATAGACAGTTTTTATCTGCCGAATTTTTGCCCTTTTTCAGCAGTTATGCTAAACAGAGAGTTTATAGTTTTTGACTATAATATTGAGTTATTCTCTGGAGAACTGGAGATATATTATTTAGGAGATATAATTGGAGATATATTATTTTGGAGTTATAATTTGAGATATAATATATTGGAGATATATTTTAGGCCATTTGATATTTGCCAATGGTGGTGAGAGCTATGTTTAGTTCAATTATTTTGCAGCCATCTTTGTTGCAAATGGAGACACATTTTTGGAGATATATGGGCAATATTTGTGAGTGGGTCAGCTGGATGCTTTGAGTGCATATTTTTTGGAGATGGGATTCCATTTTTTATATTCCCACTTGGAGATATATTTTTTGGAGCCTTGTTTTATTCCACATGGAGTTATTGGTGAAATAGAGGTAAGTATTTTTATTTGCCGAAACAGAGGTGAATATTTTTTTATTCCTGGAGTGGTGGCTTTTTATTAACATGTAGCTATCGGAGAAATAAGAGTGATTTTGGTGTGGGGGGTAGTTATTAACCAAATGGAGGGAATATTTTTATCACCGGAGTGGTGTTTTTATTAATATGGTGAAATATATGTAGGTGGAATTAATCTTTAGTGGGTGACCTTTTTTTGTGGTTATGGAGTTTTTCTCGAGCCAAGAGAAGATTTCTGTGGTTCTTTCTTTTTGGTTTCATGACTATTTGGAGGCGAGTGGCATTACTGCATTGTGGTCCTATGGAGATGTGCATTTTTTATGTGCACAAGTGTGTTATTTTTGGAGGCATATAATTGCTGAATTACGAATTTATTGTAGTTTTTATCCCGAATAGGTGATAATGTTTTACATAATTGGGCAGTGTCATGTTGAGAGAAATGTCTTCGAGACAAATTTTTGAACACATTAGTCATATCCTGGATTTAATTTAGTGAAATGTGCTTACTTTGTGTCAGTCAGACCATTTTTTTTTTTAGGAATCATGAGGTTCCAAACTTGCGAGTCTGACTAGACATTTTTTTGTGCCGCAGTTAGAGCACACGTCCGCAGGTGGATTTTTCTGCTGACAACCACTGTGATGAGTCTGGTATGCTGTTCCTTTTCCTTTAGTGGTGATTGTTCAGAGTTTTGCAATATCTGGAAATGTTGACAATAGCATTTCACGAAAGCGCATGGGTAAGAGTTTGCTTTCTGGCCGTGTCGGTCGATAATTATACATGTGGTATTTCTTGGGAAAAACGCGGGGTTATGCATATTATGCATATACTATGTTTTTTGTGATTGGGGAAGTTTACTTGTGATTATCTTTTTTAAATTTTTTTTTCTTCCTTTTCCTACGAGAGATGTAATTTATCGGGATTTGAGATTTACATAAGTGGGAGTTTGACATTAAGTCTCATTGTAATTAATTATATGAGCAGTAAAGGGGTTTTTGCTATTAAACATTGGAGATTTTTGCTGATTTTGTGAGTTGCTGTAATATCAGAGCTTGAGAGAACATTTTTTTATTTTTTGGGTCTGGGCTTGTTACGTGATTTTTTTTATTTCCTTGGGCTCATTGACTTTTTTCTTCTTTTTTACTTATGATAACATTCGAGTTTGAAATGTGAGTGCAGAAGTCCGTGGAGTTGCTGTGAGATTTTGGATTGTGATTGCAGAAGTCCGTGGAGTTGCTGTGAGTTTTTGGATTGTGTGTGCTGATATGTGAGTTTGGAGGATTGAGTTGGAGAACTCAATATTTTTATTTCTTTGCGAGTTGTGATAATGACTTATGATTTGGTGATCATATTGGATGGAGTTAATTGGGAGATGTTCAGTTGGTATTTCTGACTTTTTGAGGTCATTATCTGATAGAAGTAGTATGTCTGGGGTTAATTTTCTTTGATTGACTGATGACTTGACTGACATACTAACACACCAAAAGTTGTTCCCCGACGCTACCAAGACATCCACCAGCCGTGCAGAGAAGTTGCTGTCGTTTATCCAGGGTGATTACGAGAGTTCTACAGAGTTCTACAGCGCTTTTGCTGATCTGCAGAAGTCGTTAGAAGCCTTCTACACATGTATTTTTTCATATTTTGAAATATCATAAAACCAATACTGTTGAATCTCGAAATCGCTATCACTACAGCCAAAGGCAATTATGTATGTTGAGAATATCTACTCTGACGAGGATTCAAACAAATACCTTATGGTTTTGAATGCAAGGAATTGGGGACTTAGCCATTCATTTATCTATGTTTGTTCATATGACTCCTTGCATATGTTAATATGTGTGTCATGCTCATCATTAGAGGATGGCAAATGTGGAAACCGAGAAATTATGTATATCATTTAAAAAGATTACTAAGAAATATGTGTTTATTTCCAGTTCTAAAAACCAAATTATGATTCGACAAAATACAACTTGCCCTTTCTTCAAGTTCACTTCTCAATAACATTACTGTAGGCTAAAAAGCTTATACATTGCTGATAGAATTCATGAAATTTTGATAAATAAGAGTCAAACGCGATGACCAATAAGTATTACAAGTCAAATTAAATATTAAGAAAACTCTGAAAGGTGTGTGAACGAGGTACTAATGAGGTACTGAGTTTAATGCAAACTGATTTACTTACAAAACTTTCACACAGGTCAATAGCTCGTGCGAGCCGCAAAGTAGTCCCGACCTATTGACAGATCGAGGAAAGGATTAAATACAAGCATCTGTTTCTTCACATACATAGATTTGCATATGTATGGATACAAGATTTCCGATTACTGAACAGCTGGCATTCAGTGTACAAAATAATAATATATAAGAGGTGACAATAGAGGTGATTGAGATGTCTCGAAACAACACATGCTAGAGAATTTGTATCCTTCCACGTTATTCATCACGTTTGCGCCACGGGAAAAACAAAAAATAGTCGCGCTAACGAAGTGTTCAACGATATGCATTCTGCATCGCTGGAGATTACAAAGGAAAGTATCTTTGTGAGGAGACCTCATTATCATTTAAATGAGAGATTAGCAGAGAGGAAACCTTTTTTCCCGACTTTTTGAGGGCTTGTTATATCCTTCCAGTGTTTTCTCGTTTAAAAAATCCACTTGAAGAATTATCCTTGCCTTTGTTATGGTAAGAAAAATCTATGTAGTTCTAAATTATATTTGTGCGTATATACATCTCCAAACAACCACAAATGTGTGCTGCCAGACACACACACACAAACTATATATATATATATATATATATATATATATATATATATATATATATATATATATATATATATATATATATATATATATAGTTTGTGTGTGTGTGTCTGGCAGCACACATTTGTGGTTGTTTGGAGATGTATATACGCACAAATATAATTTAGAACTACATAGATTTTTCTACCATAACAAAGGCAAGGATAATTCTTCAAGTGGATTTTTTAAACGAGAAAACACTGGAGGGATAAAACAAGCAAAAGTCCGGGAAAAAGGTTCCTCTCTGCTAATCTCCCATTTAAATGATAATGAGGTCTCCTCACAAAGATACTTTCCTTTGTAATCTCCAGCGATGCAGAATGCATATCGTTGAACACTTCGTTAGCGCGACTTTTTTTTGTTTTCCCGTGGCGCAAACGTGATGAATAACGTGGAAGGATACAAATTCTCTGGCATGTGTTGTTTCGAGACATCTCAATCACCTCTATTGTCACCTCTGACTCAATATGTAGATCAAACACGGGTCTTTCAATTGAAAGAAGGGACCGCTGCCAACTGGGCCTCACAAGTCATAAAAGAAGCTGGAACCAAAATACCACTGCATTTAAGGCTCTACCTGGACTAACTGCTTTGTATGCTAATGGATTTTCCCCAGCATCCCAGCAGTGACCCAATTGACAGTTTTTCATTCGAATTATCTTTTCTGAGTGGATATGATAAAAATATTCAGCATACAATCTCGTGTGGAACAGAAATAGAGTTCTGACTCAGATCAGGATCGAAGCCAGGTCTTTCAATTGAAAGACGAGATCGTTGCCAACAAGGCCACACAAGTCACTAAGGAAGCAGTAACTGAAGTACCACTGTCCCTAAGGCTTTACCTGTGCAGGGTAACTGCCTTACATTCCAGCAAGTTTTCCCCAGCTTCCCGATTCAGCAGTGGCCCAAATGACAACATTTCATTCGAATGATTCTTGTATGATTGAATATGATAGAAATAATCAACACACAATCACGTGTTGAACAGAAATAAGTTTCTGACTCACATCTGTATCGAACCCAGGGCTTTTGATTGAAAGATGAGACCTCTGCCATCCAGGTCACACAAATCATATATATATATATATATATATGTGTGTGTGTATGTGTGTGTGTATGTGTGTGTGTGTGTGTATGTGTGTGTGTGATTTGTGTAATAACCATTTATTTCTAACACTTCATGTATGTGTATATATATATATATATATATATATATATATATATATATATATATATATATATATATATATATATATATATATATATATAATATCTATATCTTGTGTGTGTGTTTGTGAATGTGTGAGTTTGCGTGTGCCATCAACCAGTGAAGTAAGTAAGGAAAAATTTTGGACATCGACCTACGAAGCCAGTCAACGAATCATTACTCGTGAGTGATGTCCTTCCTCTCCATCAATATATCATATTGTAATAAATTCCTGACCTTAAAACGCCCTTCATAGTATGAGGGGAGACTGGGGTCACCTCTCTTCCTCTTCCTAATGTCACATTTGCCTTTCATCAGGTTTTTTCCCTGATCTCTCTCTCTCTCTCTCTCTCTCTCTCTCTCTCTCTCTCTCTCTCTCTCTCTCTCTCTCTCTCTCTTTGTAGTGTATGTAAAAAGGCGTCGCTACGAGAATATTTTATCATTTGGTTAATTCACCTGAATTCTTTGAGTTATCTAATCACTCCATTATCAATGAAAAAAGGAAATCCAAATGGAAAAGCTGCTAATCCCAAAATGAGTATGAGCTCTTAGTCAGTAATGTATATTTTCTCAAAATTCATCTAATTCTGAGCAAAAACCTGAGCCTTTTTAAGCCCACGTAGTTTTTTTTCTGATCTTTAAGATTGTTTTAGTGCCATTACATTGTATTAGGAAGCTTCATTTCATGAAGCGTTTAGCCAGTTCCCTTACTAGTTGATTAGCGATTGCAAGAAGGAAATTTGTTTGTTTAATTTGATCATTATTTTCCCTAAATGGGTGCTTTGTCTCTTTGAAAGGCGATGTTTCCCTCCGACTTTGCTCTAGTTTTCATTAAATTAGTAGATTTATTTGTAATTGATTTTCTAGAAGTAGGCAATGATTCCTCAGAAGAGCGGGGTTGTTCTAGAAAATGATATATTCTGTTAAAGATAGCAGTGAGGGTCTTTAACGGAAATCCAATAACCTGATTCAAATATTAAGTGTAGTTTCATGGCTAGTTTTCTTATATATAAACAAATATTACTCGTTCATCGTTATCACCATAAACACGTGTTTTCCCAAGACTATATTCTCGATTAGTAGAGAACTGAGTTACTTAAATATTCTATGCTTCAAATGAACATTTACAGTGTAAATCGCTATAGATCTTATGATTTTGACCTAAAGTATAAACTAATATGTGTACTTTATACGCTGATATTTTGCATACAAAAATGATCTTTCCAGTACTGTAGTCTCAAACCAAAAGTACGGCCATCAAGATTTTCATAGGAGAATTATACAGTCAGCTGCTTAAAACACAATAATTAAATTTATGATCTTCGGCTACACTGCAAAGAAGTAAGGATTCAACTCCCTTCTTATAAAGGGTCACTAGAACAACACAAGGCTCAGAAAATCTTATCCCGAGATCCTTATCGTGGACTGAAGTTAATTTTGTAATTATTTTAGTTCTTTTGTGTCTGTATTTTTTTTTCCAAAGCTCCTATTTATTATAGTATATTTTCCTTCTTTGCATTTCTGTCTTTCTTTTCATTTTCGTTTTATTTGACAATTTTACATCCTCATCATTCCCTTCTGCCTATGCTCCTTGTTTGATTTCATTTTTATTATTATGTCAACCCCGATGCAATAATTTTTTCAAGATTATCTTGGAAATTTCTATTATCTCCTTTCTTCTCTTCCTACATCATTTCCATCCCTCGGATTCTGGCTCTTCCTCTTCTTTTTCATATTCTAAATGCATCATGCCCTTACGAAGACCTCATACGTCAAATGAATTAATTCGTGTTCGACCATTCAAAGGATCCACCCCCTGATCCCTCTAAAATGCCCATACACAATTAAAATCTACACACGTGTGTGTGCGTGTGTGGGTTTGTGTGTGTTCAGAAGATCGCAAATGATGCACGGGATTTAGGATTAAGAGAACATAGGAGACCCATTTTTGGATATTCAAAATAAAACAAAAGGACAAAGAATCTGGTGAAGGCTGAATATAAAAACGAATTTTAACACGGCCTTTTTCCCTCGGGCACAATAGCTCCCATTGTTGGCTGCTCTAGACTGTCAAAGAAAAATGCCCTCGGAAGAAAATCTCTTTTCCACAGATTTTGTTTCATAGAGTTTTCATTCTCTATTTATTTCTTTGTAACATCATTTTTATTAATTTTATTTCGTTGTTTTTGCTCTGCCTTGATATTTACCAATATGAAATAATGTGAATAAATGTTGCTGCCCTTTCAGAAGGCGTACGGTATTTGGGTAGAGTCCAGAGGTTCACAACAGGCCTCTCACCCCTTCAGCAGCTTGTCGCTGGTGCCTTTGTATGCATGCACCGGGTTCCTCAATCTCAACCATCATCCTCTTCAGTTTCCACTATTTGGGGAGATGAAAAAGACTTTGTTTTTGTTTGGAAAGTTATAATTGCTTTCAACTCTCATTCAAGATCATCAGAGCTGTGTTTCTTGTTCTGTTACTTTTGTCCGCTTTATTTTTTTTTCTTATCCTCCTTAAAGTAAATTTTTTTTCTATAGCTCAGTTTGTACCTCAGTCTCAAAACTCCGTGATTTTATCCTTCAAGCATTGGAACTATTTGCTGGGTAAGATGAAGTAGGGCTTTACTATTCGACGTTGGCTTTGAATATTTCTTGAATGCTACACAAATTGTAATCTAGTTGCATACAGAAAAAAATTACAGTTCTTTTCTATTATTTTGAAAAATAATAGGATGAATAAAAGCATTGTCATGTTTTTTAATTCAGACAAACTGTGACCTCAAACGATCTGATTTTCTTTTGAATCCATTGCACTTAAACTTTCATTTTACGTATAACATTGATAAGGTTTTCCATGATGACATAAACGAGGAAAGACGACAAGAAGGATAACCCATCAGATCTAATAGAATAAAGCAAGATGAGAGGAGGAAGAGAGAATGCAAGGTGTTTTTTTATATATAATTACACCTATAATTCAGTTTCAGTCTGGAAGGGCACGTAATGCCTCGTCAAGCATTAAAATTCTATGCTAACCCATATAAAACTTGATTATCTTACTATTATATATGCATAGACCCCAAGCGAACATATTCGAAGCTAAAATTGAAAAAAGTGGTCTTAGGTTAAGGTTTTATTGTGTGATAATTTAATTGTGAGAAACTCACTAACGCCAAATCGCGATAGAGAGAGAGAAAAAAAGAATTCAGCCTCACAGAATATTGCTTATTATTAATACATCATCTGTATGGATGAATTGAGTTACTTTTATATTCACCTAAAAATCGGTGTTTTTAATTTTCATTATTGAAGAAAGAAAACCTTAACACACACACACACACTCACAACGCACACACACACACTCACACACACACACACACACACACACAACACACACCACACACACATATATATATATATATATATATATATATATATATATATATATATATATATATATATAATATAATAGATATTAATGTGTATCTGAATTTATATGTTGATAATAATAATGACAATCGTCATGTTTATATGGTACTGTTTTAAATCACTTGTGTGTTGAGTAGCGAAGAAGGGAAAGAGAGTTGATGACAATCCAGTGAGGTGTTTATGAAAAACGGAGCTTCCATATCGCGACATCAGCATCATTTTTGCTTTTGAAGGTGGCGTCATTTATTCAAGACAATGGAATTGTTTGTATTTTGCTCAAACATCCTTTTGAAGAATTATCTGTTCGTGGAAATATGTTTCTTCTGTGTTACGTGTTTTTCCCCTATTATCCAGGATGAAGATATGTTTCTGGAAAGGTGTGTTTCACGCCGGATCGGGTTTGGTTGACATTCATTACTGACCACTTTACTCTTGAACCTGATATGACACTGAAGTCTCTAAAGACTCTGCAACTTGGATAAACATACTCATAACCAATTACGACGTTTTAATGTAGATGCTAAGCTACTATGCATAAAGTTTTGTTCTAAACTGTACAAAGTAAATTTCCTAATAAAATTCTAGTAAATGTCTTTCAAAGCACATTCTCTCAAAACAAAGACCTAAGATGAGAATACGGGAGATACTCATATTTGATTATACATTTCCACTAAGAAACTCTTATTGTATTCGAGAGCATCGATTTCATAAAACATTAAAAGCACCTTGAAACACCCAAAAAGAGAGGAACTTAAATTATGAAACTAAAACTGTATAAAGATTTAGTGAATGGTCCTCAGGAACCTCAAAATAGTGTTCTCGAAAAAAAAAAAAACTTTATTTTATTAGACAAATGTTTATGATTGCATGCGAAAGAAAGGCGAAATTTAGCCATTTTGACAAGACGATCATTTGTTTATCATTTCATCGAAAACTTACGTTTCCCTTACCATCTAAAATCTATACCCGTTTCACTTCTTTATCAGGAACAATTAAAATTAATGACAGATGTGGAAGGAATGTCATGAAAAGGAATGCTAGGCCACAATGCTTTATCGGAATCGGAACTTGATTCACCGCAGTTAAGAACAGCTATTCTCTCTCTCTCTCTCTCTCTCTCTCTCTCTCTCTCTCTCTCTCTCTCTCTCTCTCTCTCTCTCTCTCTCTTCTTTTCTTTCGTTTCCTTTTATGTTGAGCACAATATTTAGGAAATGCAAATAAACGGTGTATAAAATTCTCAGCAATTATGACGGAGGAATGCCAAAGATAGCGAAATCCCATTACAGCAATGGCGCTAAAAAGTTTGTAAACATTCAGTGAAAATTCCCACAACCAACAATAATTATATTTACCTATGCCAATTGTTCTGTCTAGTTCCGTGCGATTAATTTGATATACTTATGGTAGTTTTGTTAATTATTCCTCTTTTGATATTCACAGCGCTTGCCATTTTAGCGAATTCGACATCACAATTTCTGATAGTTTTCACGATTAGAGAATGAGTTGCGACTTCACATAATGTTATTCATATAAAAAAATCTCATGTGTAGAAAAATATATCATCTGTAACGAAGTTATGCACTGGTTTGGTCCTTGTACTCAAAATCCACCAGCTGTAGTATAACTTTTTATGACAGACACTAACAACCCTCCCGGTGTTCTACCTCGAAGTCAATATCCCTGACAAGGATGTAATGTATAAGAGTAGCACTTATGAATCTGTGGGACTGTTTTCGCATAAACATAAAACTGCTTTAACATGTTTTTGAAGGGCAATAGCTAGTTTTTGTTGTTGATATTTTTATCTCTGCTAAAAATGTCGTAGCATCTACATAATCAACATTAGAACAACTCTAAGAAGTAAACAACACTTCACTGTCGGTACAATTGCCATTTTGTATGAAAACAAACTGTCACATTTCACGTCAATAAGCAAAGGTTGCCACGGCATACTCAACACCGGAGCACATGCTAAGAGAGAAGATCAAGCAACGCTAGATATTTAGCTGACAGTTTGTTTTTTTATATACTAGCACCTTTTATCTTTGCTCACTATAATTGCTCAAAGCAATTATCTGATTAATTTTGCGAGGATTTTTGTTTATCTACATAATCAATGTCTGGTCAACACTACAACTACAACGTCATGATTAACTAATTATTAACCTCATTTATACTTCTATCTGTCTATTAGATCTTGCAGCTTATAGTTTCGTTAATCAGTAAGTCCTTCAGAAAGAATTATCCTGGAATTGGAATAATATAATTTTGTTATAAAAGAAAAGATTCTTTATTGGCTTTCCTTGATACAGATTACCAAAGCTTCATACTCTGTGATGCATCATTAAAACATTTGCTTTTTTCGTTGTATTCAATAAACAAGGCAACAATGTAGATCTTCTAGCGGAAAGATTATTGAAAAAGAATCGGCCGTTTTTTATATACTTCTAATTTGGTCCCGTAGAGATCCGTTGGAACTTGAATGGTTGCCAATTATGAGGAGAAAATTGACCGAGGGACAAAAGGCAGTCAGAAACTCCTCTAGGCTTTCTCTATGAAAGTTCTCCCAATTGTGGAAGGAAAACAAAAAAGGAAGATGCGAATAAATGGAGAGTGAAGATAATGCTATGATTAAATGGAACAGTGGAGGAAAAAGGATGAGACGAAAGAGATCGAACAAAGAAACACAAACGAAAGCATTGCAGCCAAAAACAGTTCGTGTTCCGGAGACCGATCTAAGATGAAAGACGGAAATCAATATAGCTGTGTCGAGGGGAACCTGCAAGGACTCGTTGACATTGCACTCACACCAAGCTGATCAAAATCTTTGACCACGATTGGGAATTTTCGTCAAAGACATATGATTCACCTTAGCACTTCACTTTATTTATTTATCTAATTAGAAAAAGAAAAATTTAGTATAACTGAAAATGATCATAGCCTGCCTCTGCCTTCAAGAATTTCTTTTTAGCATTTGGGCGTTAATAATAATCTGGCCTGCTCCCTTATCGATGGTAATTAGTCTTTTTTATCTCTCTACTGAGGGAATACTATAAGAAAATACTTAGGAAAAATTTTCATTTGGGCTCAGATACATTTTTCAGTGAATACGCATATATTTTTTCACTGAGATATTACTATTGTCTTCTTGAAAATGAAAGAGATCTTTAGTTTTTGAAAATATGAGATTCCCAGTATCTATCCTTATGTTAACTGGTCTGAAGACTCGTTTGAACGATCAACATTTTGAAACGTTAAAGTTACGAGATTGCTTTACCCGAGTCTTCGCCAATCTTGGAAGAAATGACTTTGACGGTTGCCATTCATAACCTTCTGATACTTTTCGTTCCTTTTATTCTTGAAGCTACTTTTTCTTCAAGTTCTTTAACTTTCTTCACATTTCCTTTTTTCCCAGTGACAGGATTATTTATTTTCATTTCCGTAATTTGCTAGTCCGTTAATATTTCGTTATTGTTGTCAACTCCTGCGATTAATTTCCATCACTGATTACATAATCAGTGATGGAAATTATGGATATTATATAAACATACATACATACATACATACATACATACATACATACATACATACATACATACATGCATGCATACATACATGCATGCATACATATATATATGCATATCTTTTATATATAAGTGAATGTTTATGTTTATTGTAGTACGTTTGTGCACTAAGGAAAGCCGAACCGCTTGAACGATCAAGACATTTGGCATGTGGTCAAACTTTGGCCATTATTTAACCTAACTTAGATCGAAGGCTAGCTTTCAAACCCGTACCCCCTCCCCCCCACTTCCCCCTTGCCCATTCCCCCTCCCATTTGTAACTTTTGTGGCAAATAAACTCTACGGGTTTATCATACATCATTTCATGAACTGGAGACTATACAATTACGTATATTAATGAAAATGCTTCTCAGTCACCGTAGTATAACTGGATAAAAGAGACCGACAGCACAGTAATATCTGGATAAAATGGACAGTCACCAAAAGCAGCCTAATTTCTCGATAAAAGGGGCAGACAGCACAGTAATACCTGGTTAAAAGTGACACACAGCACAATAATTCTTGGATAAAAGAGACACTCACACAGTAATACCAGGATAATAGGGGCAGTCACCACAATAATACTAGTAATACTTGGTTAAAAGGGACAATCATCACAATAATAACTGGATAGAAGGAACAGTCATCACAGTAATACCTGAATACAAGGGACAGTCACCACAGTAATACTTGGATAAATACAAGGACATTCCCACAGTATACTTGATACAAGGGACAGACAGAAGAGTATTACCTGGATAAATGAACAGTCACTACATTAATTTCTGGATAAAAGGGACAGTCATTGCAGCAATAACTGAATAAAAAGGACAGACAGCACAGTAATATTGGATAAAAGTGACAGTCACCCCATAGCTGCTGTCAGTTCACCCACGTCTGTCCAAAAGCAAAACTGTCAGCGGGACATCAACATAAGCCACTCCCCTCCCCCCCCACCTTCCCCCACCCTTGTGCCCTCCCCCTGCCCTTTCCCTCTTCCCTCTCCCTACACACAGACTGTTACATCTCAGCCAGCGCCGGTTTGGCCAGCTAATATATATATATATATATATATATATATATATATATATATATATATATATATAGTATATATATATATATAGATATATATATATATATATATATATATAGATATATATATATATATATATATATATATATAGATATATATTATTATATATAATGTATCTATATATATATATATATCATATATATATATATATATCTTATATATTATATATATATATAACTATATATATATATAATGTATATATATATATATATATATATATATAATATATTTCTATTATTACGTGAGATTATATTCTGCAACACAACTGTTAGGTCATGGAGAACAGGTAGACAATTAGGTCCCAACTCCATCATCATACTAGTTTTGATCAAGATAAAATGCCTTCATTATCGAAATGTTCCAGGAGATGGTTTTTATCGTCGATTGTAAAGGTCGAGAAATCAAGAATTTCTGAGTCTCATTGCATGAAAAGGTTCTTTGCAATAACCTATTAATTTATTCATTGTTCCAATGATGACTGACTCTCTCTCTCTCTCTCTCTCTCTCTCTCTCTCTCTCTCTCTCTCTCTCTCTCTCTCTCTCAAGATATTTATGATGCTGATTCTGATATATTTTTTTCATTTTTTTTTATTATTTTATAATGAAACAATCTTTTTAACGTAATGTTTTTTTTCATAAAATCTATATACATAGAAACAGCGCATGTTTAAAACAAAAAGACAGATTTATTGTCCCATTCTAAAAGAACGGCATTAATACCTTATATAGACTATACAAATCATGAGATGTAATTTATGGAATTTTGTGAATTTAATACTCCATGTGCTTGCAAAAAAGAAAAAAAAAAACGATTGAGTTCTTAACCACAAATAGAAAAAAATGTCGGCTGAGCGCCACAATAAAATTTCAAGGGGAAATTGTAAAGAAAACTCAAAGGGTTAAATTTACAGGGGATATATTTACACTTCTCGTTAACCTGCTAATTCAAGGCGCCAGTAAGGACGCCAATGACCTTCCAGGGCCGAGCTAGTACTGGAAACAGTTCCCTGGAGCACTGGAACACGTGTTTGGGGACACGGGTAGAGATTTGCAGCGCGAGAGATAGGCCAGAGCTCTTGCAAGGAAAAGGAGGTCCACCTCACACCAGGCAGGGATGCAGCAGGAGGACCTACAACACGAGACGTCATATAAACACATGTGCGATACACACAAAGGGTTGGACACAAGCGGTGAGGCCGTCAACACTTAGACTTGCTTCAGGTAAATCTTACTTCCTAGGACTTCCTCAGAGGGCAAGGAATAAATAAATTACTACTCAAACGTTACTCTATTGAGGAGGGGAGGATGTGAACATGGCACTTAGCCAACTGTAGTAGTTCTTGGTATTAACACTAAACGCCCTGGTAAAGGAAACAAAATATATGTGTGCCAAACAACGGATGATTTCCACATTCTGTTGGTGCGCATACGATTTAGATCGATTTCAGAACAAGAAGTTTTCTATATCAGAGCAGCTGGTAGAATTATCAGCAAAGTCGCACTGTTAGGTTCATGATCACTAATATGAAGAAACAGAAAGAAAATGAAATGGTAGGAATGGGAATTCCAGAAGTGAGAAAACTTAGTTGCACACGGTCAAAATCTTAAAGAAAAGAAATAAGGAATTAGGTCGAGAGGGGATAAAGGAGGCCACGTTCATCTCCCAGGGAGTAATGAGACTCGCGTGAGAAAGAAACTCGTCAGAGTAATGGAAAAGAATTCTGTCTTTCGGTTCCGTTATGCTTCATTTATAGGCGTTCGTCAAGGTTCTCATTTCCTCTTCACGAAATTCCGATCTTCTGAGGTTTTCAGGGAGAAAAGAAAAATAGCGAAAAATACTGGTGGTAAATAAATAAAAACTAAAATCCAGGTTCAAAGTTCACATTTTATTTCAAATGGGTGCTAATTTCCAGTTACTATATAAATGTGATATGCAAAAATCGCCTCATGTCGCTGAAATGTAAAGTTAGACGTTTCATCGAACTGTTCAAAAATCAAATATTTTGTTCACTTAAAGGTTTTCGAAGACATTTGGATTTTGTTATTGGCGATTAATGAAATTCAATAAATTTACCTTTTTACTTGACACGTGAAAACAAATTCTGTTTTTGCACAAACATACTCAAATGAAAAGTAGAAGCATAAACAATAGTCATTATTATAATGCATCAAATCTTTGTAATCTTCTAGAAAAGGACAGAGAATGTATCTTATATCCAATGGCATTAAACAGAAAAAAGGCTGAAATTAGTTGATAACTTCAGAAAAATAAGGCTCATTCTAGTGGTTCCACAAGTGCGGCATGGGCTTCTCTAGCTTCTACTGGGGCTTCGTAAAAGATGATATTGTTAGTATTGAAATTACTAATTCATGTCAGACATTGCAAGCTTTCCAACCATATGGAAAGAGATATCTTACTAATTTGTTTATAGAATTGTTAACCATTTTCCAGGTGCGAGAAAACACATCTGGCTTTATATAGATGTCTCTTCGTCTTCCCTAATGTCAAATGCTACTTTTATGCTCGCAAGAGTTCTTTACCTCTCAGGGATTTTGTGTCAGTAAATAAGAATGCACCTTGACTCTGCCTCCCACTACCTCTTACTCCTTAAAAATAGGGAGGGGAGATTCACCTTCAATATAAAATAAAAATAAATATTCCATTGGTGTCTATCGAGCATTAAATCCATGTAGACTTGATATACGGAAGTGAAGAAGACCTTCAGTTTTGTACTGTGCCTTTGATGTAGTTTCACCGTGACCTCTTTTTTCTCAATCTGACCGTCTGCAATCGGCGTTATCTCACCTTGGGTAAAAGGCCAATGAAAAGGCTTAGGATTGATGGGTGAGAAGCTGAAAGTTACATGTCAGGTTAAATATAAAATTCCTGGATTTTGTTTGAATAGATAAATGGACAGACTGATTCCAGTTTCCCTCCCCATTTTACTTGTCATAGTTCCGATGTTGTCTTAACGCTTTTATCGCTTCTGATACCCTGCATTTTATTCTGTTCTGCAAATATCCTATTTCAATGTTCTTACTCTTTATATTTTCGTTATTCTTGTATATTGTTTTCACTCTCTTTACACCTCAGCTGGTATTTTATTGTCATGTTCTCCATTTCCCAATTCATATAATGCCTTCTAGAAACTGGCTTGAATGAATCTATTCCAGCAACGCAAAAGACTCATCTTTAACATTTATCTTCCTGTGGTGATTTTTATTCTATGGCCATTATCATTCCTCTCATGTCTCCGTTTTTATATTAAGGAAGAAATGTAGAATCTTTCAGTAGACGTGGATATATTAAAAAGAATCTAAACGGTATGAGTTCAGTTTAGTAACATAAACAGTGTTTCTCTGTCTGGTAAAAATAGTTATTGAATAAGATTAATACAAACGAATTCTTATCTAATGGAAATTGCAAATATTCATAATTTCTGTGCTTCATAAATAATGAAAGAGTTATTCAGTAACAGGAACTCTTCTTATGGTGCTGGATGAATATAAACATTTCAGGAACAAGTCTCCTTTAATTTTTCATAACGAATTTCATGCATTTTGCCTTTCTTGTTATAATGTAATTCATGATGCAGTCAGGTATGGAATCAAGCTAAACAATACAGATTTGTTTTCAAGAGAAATATTGCCTATGTTATTATATTTTCTTGTGACTTTTGATCTACTGGATACTCGTCTTCACGACAGAATATATTCGGAAAAATTATGCAAATTCACTATTCTCTCTCTCTCTCTCTCTCTCTTCTCTCTCTCTCTCTCTCTCTCTCTCTCCTCTCTTCTCTCTCTCTTCTGCTCTTCATTCTCGTCTCTCCCCTCTCTCTCTCTCTCCTTGCTGCATCTATTATTGAAAGAGAAAATAATATATTCCAAACCTTCCCGTAACTATTTGTGCCTGGAAGGTATTCGAAGCTCTAGTCATTTATCTTAATTGCATTTACTGTAGGAATATTAAGTGTCAATTTCTTGATATGAATGTTTATAGAATTACATTATTTATTTACTTATTTAGTTATTTATTTATTTATTTATCCATTTATTATTACTTCAGAAATTGGCCATCTCCTTTAAACTAGGTAGCTCGATATAAGAGCAAAAACAATTACTACCACTTTCCGACTACCTGCGTGATCAGTGGTATGTTCTCTGTTAAGAGCAATTTTTATTTCCCTCTTCAGCGAATCCAGATGAAAATATTATTTGCAAAATTCAGTTTTTGAAGTCACTGACTTCATATTAATATCATTTCTTCATGTATATGAGAGAGACAGTCCAAAGACTATTCCAAGAGTTCTCCCCTGAACGTTGAAAAGCTTTGGCTGATTCAATGTTCATTCTCTTGACTCTCTACGTCTTCATCCTCGTCCATTTCACGAGCAGTACCAATACTGTGAACTTAATTCAAAGTTTCTTTGGCCTTAAATTATCATCACCTCTGTAGTTATTGATATTCATTGTGTACTATGATACCAGAATTTGTAATGTGCATAGTTGCATCTGTATTATTCTGGATATTTGGGGAAATATAGCTTTTCATCTGAATATTTACATTATTAAGATGAAACATACTTTCTGTGAATAGAGGTGACAATGACAATAATGGATATTATAAGAGTTGTTCTTTTCGTTGGCGAATACGAATATCAAGAGAAAGGTGGAAATTGTATCCTGAGGACTTCTGGTGAAGCGGATTCGAGAAACTAATTTCCGATAAAGTCTTATATCTTTGAAAGAGTGGTTGTGTAACTGATGCATACAAGGAATTAAGAATAAACGAAGGAGGTTATATGATAAAAGTCTATATAGGTCAGAGGTCTCAAAGAAAAGAGGTTCCATTATTCTCAGACGTCATAATGATACCAGACAGCGCTTGTGTGGTCAGTATCTTTAGGTTTCACAATTACGAAACAAAGATCTATAGCCTTCAATCTATTGTGACCATCTGCCAGCAGCTCTGACCCTACTCTCATCGCCCTGTTTTTTATTATCCAGGTACAGTAGCATTTCCTCTGCCTTATTTGCTGTAGGTTCCAGTGCCCTGTTTAGAACTAGCCAGAATTTAGTGAGGTTGTCGGCCATAATGTCTTGCTCTGTTATGTTGGTCAATCAAGTATTGGTTATTATCATATCTGTCAATGGAGACTACGTTAAAGTTAAGAGCAGCTTTTCTATCTTATTATACCGAAGAACCGGATGACATAATTCGCATCTCTTGAACTGATACAATATGAGTAGAAAATGGACCAGAGTCAAAGACAGAAATTCCGAATAATTTAATGGAACAAGTTCTTTCTAAATTGCTTCTCTTGTGCCTTTCCGCTCATTCTTTTGTGCTCATCCCGCCCCTTTCATTCCCTTAGGTGGCCCCCCTCCCTTCCCCCTCGCAAAGCGAATTGATTTGTATTTCCTCCCAAAGTTGTATAATCTTGGATCTGGTCCGTCCTTGAGAAGGCGAGAGGAAAGAGACTCAATGGAGAGTTTTCTGCGCTCCATTTGATGCTCCATTCTTTGTGTATTTGTCTTGGATTTTTTTCTTTTTTCACTTCCAAAAGATCCTTATACTCTAAGACCTTTATCATCGCTTTCCTATCACTCTGGGAAAGTGTTATTAACTTCTTTATTTGCAATGCATGACATTAGTTATGGTGAAAAGAGCCTTAGGAAAATCGTAGCCTACAACTGAAAAAACGACCATATCATAGAGACTGTAAATCTTGTTTAATGAATATATGCTTTTGTTTGACCTAGATAATCGTTATTATCAATGAAATCAGAAGTTAAACAAAAAGTTAAAGGAACGCCTGAGTAAT
>NC_061097.1:63900994-63908494 GCF_015104395.2 Macrobrachium nipponense | reverse complement strand
CTCTTCACATGACATTAACACCTACGCATTTTATGCATCCGCATATACCACTGACGAGTTTTATCTACTTGCTTTATGTTTACCTATGATGACGACGAGACATATGATTAATCTTAATTATCAATGAAGGCGCTCTTTGATCTTACCCTTTAACTAAATATTGACCTCTCTTGGGGATTAAAAAGATGGTTTCCTCTCCAAGTACCAAGATGATTAGAAAGCTATTTACGTTCACTTGGCTAATATTACTAAAATCGGTTCCCTTTTCTTTGTTGATGATGCTGTTTTTATTGGCAAAATTTAGTCTCAGACTTATACAGTTCTACAGTCTTTTTTTCCTTTAAAATAATCTAGATACATCATGTGAAATGATGAGGATATAAGTGAGGATATATGTGAGGATATGTGAGGATATATGCTATGATATAAATTTTTCTTATTCATAGCTAAAAGCATTTCAAGTGTTAAATTCCAATTTAAGTTAATGGATAAAAAATGTTTTATTAGTTGCCTGATGCTTCGCTCAGTCTAAAGATGCCTTGAAGAAAGACAACACCTCTGACTGCCTTTGATTTTTCCTGGCAAGGTCTTCACCCCAGTTCTCATATCTCATACAGTGACGGTGACTGAGGTTACTGTCCCTATGAACAAGAGCTACAGAAGCGACAGTCCTCGTTTGAATGATGCCAGGTGCTTACATAAAAACCCCTCTGGAACGATGACTTGATTTGATTTTTTTTTTTTACAGGATTTCTAATAATCGCAATCAGCTTCCCAGTTAATCAGAATCTTTTACAAATTCCTTTTATTTTAGATAGTGGGCTTCTTACGTTTTTATTTATTAATTTATTTTTTTTATTTATTTTATTTATTTATTTATTTATATTTGTTATGTTCCTATTGCTAGTGTTTCAAGTTATGGCGTTTCTTTTTGGTCATGTTGTCGAGTGCTGTAATTTTTATTCTTCCCATAGGAAAAGTTTATTCTTTTGCATGATTATTTTTTTAAAGACATCTTCAAACTTCTCTTAATAAGGGTTATTTAGTTCTTTAATCTCATTTTTTTTTTTACCAATTTCCTCAAAATAAAAACAATGTTAGTTGTTACGCTACATTTAGAGGAACTATAACACAATCAGCACCGCTTTGACTGAATGCACTAAATAGGGTTACATTACTGTGAAGGTGAAATAGACAGAAAGGAAAACCATTGTGAGATTATATGTAAAATAATGAAAAAAAAGAGGAACAAAAATAATAATAATGGCATTCTGTAACCTGATAGAAAACGTGTAAACTCTCCCCCAGCAAGATCGGATTACAACTCGGGTTTTAATTAACACAGATTGTAATATACCTCAGGTATATTACTTTCAATTTTGAGCCTCAATATATTTCTTTCTCTCAGAGCGAAAGGCTTTAAAGGATAATCAAACAGTGATAAATAAAGTGATTATTTGACACTTATTCAAAGCCTTTCTTTAGTAATTAATTTCATACCAAAGATGAAATAATTTACATATGAAATGAAAGGAAATTACGTTCCTTGACACTAGATTTCTAGAAGAGGAGATGAATATGAATTATGCAAAGAAAATCCTGGTATTTGACCAAGTAAGCTACATATTAAATTTTCAAAGTTACTTTCTGCAAAATCTGAAAAAAAAACAGACACAAGAAAGGAAAATACAGGTTAGATATGTATCAATATAAGGCTCGATAGAACTGGACCAGAACGAGCATATAACGAAAGGGAGAACGAGGGAGACAGTACAATGAAATGTTGTAACGGGATAGAGAAGACAAAGGATGACAATCATCTTTTTGTAACTCCAGCAGGAATCGCCTTATGCCGGAACGAAATTCATTCTAGGGTTAATTTGGGCATTTTGAAAGAACAGACAACGTTGCAAAGAAAAAGAAAGGTAAAAAGATATATTACTCATATGAATGATACTAAAAGGTTTTATTTGCAATAAAACCTCGCAAAAGAATACTTATCGGTGCACCGTGTGTGTTGTAGATATCCGTTTGGGGTTTCCAGTTGCTTTCCACTTAATCACACACAATAAAGCATCTAATCGTATTCATAACATTTCCCACACACGCATTTAATGTAGTATATGTTTCTGAAAGGGAGAACAAATACAATTACTGTACATATGTTTTACGAAGCAGTGAAATTCGTGTTTGGTTGCGAAAGCAGTGTGACGTTCAGAGCTGGAAAATGTGTTGATCCAAATGACTGGGTAACGAAACGCCAGCACACAGGTAATTAAGAGTCCGTTAACATTGTCGCTTAGCTCGAGCCGTGAGAATCTGCATTTCTCTAGGAAACTCTAGACGGTATTGCTAACTGGTTTACAGGCGGGGCACTGAGGTATGTGAATTCATTTGTGGTTCTTCTTCTTTGAGCTGTGACATACTCATGACGTTTCGGTTCGATCTATCGGCTGAATGGTGAGTTTTTGAATAATTGTAGGAATTGAACCAATGTGAAATTAACTGGTGAATTGACCTTGGGAGAACTCCAAGAGGCAAAGAATGAGACTATAGCACTTATGTAAACCAAAACTAGCCCACACACACCAGTTGAATTTTTACCTGGAGAACGTGGTAATAAGGTGTAGGGGTAGACTACAACACGTGCAATCACCTAAAACATCTAAATTTCCAATATTATTGCCGACGAGTTGGTATGTTACTCGGGTAATTATTAAAGAACATCATGATGCTAATGCTCATATGGGTGTAAATGCAACTGGGGTGAGTGTCGCGCAGTAGCTCCGGATCCCACAGATTAGACAGTAAACTAAAAAAAAATATTACACCATTGTGTTATTTGTAGGAGGACGCAAGGAAGGCCATACAGGCGGAATGTGATTCCTCCGTTTCTGTTTTCTTCTAGTAAGTCTTTGTATTTCCCGTCTCTCCTTCCAACACATTTCCGCTCTGCGCAATCCTTCGAGTTCCCCAGACTTTTTAGTCTGACTCTGATCCAGATCTGATTTCGTGTAGAGAATTGTGCTTTGAGGTCAGAGAAGATTATTGCTTTTTTCTGAACAACCCTCACGCCAGGTAAAGGACTTTTCTAATATTCTTTAGTACCTCAGACCTTTCCCAACGCTTTGGTTCAGGATTAGAAAGTGTCAGTGGAAATTGTGAAGGTGAGAAAATGTACTATTTTAGCAAGTGTGACGAAACAAAAAATAAATAACCAATGTTAAAGCAATAAGAAAATGTTATAAACTTTATTTTTCAATCAGTTAGATCAATATTTAAAAAAAAATAATTCCTCACTATATATACAAACAGCTTACCGACATACATAAAAATACCAGGGTCAGAATCGGTTGCCTATCGTTGTTCCTAAACCGAATTCTCAGGTTCAAATGCTACCTGGGGATGAGGTATTTATAATTTTTATACCCTTTTGGCTATAAGTTGTTCTCAAGGAATAATGATTTCAACAATAAACAATATTTATGTCTCTATATATATATATATATATATATATATATATATATATATATATATATATATATATATATATATATATATATATATATATATATTTGCTAACAATGAAGGGTAAATTATAGTTCTTGTATCCTTAAACATCCAAGGATAGGACACCTTAAAAAGGACACTAGTTTGCATGTTAATCTACTATATAATAAAAAATAGGCTTGTAAAAAAGACATAGAGGAAATATGAGAATAGTGTATATGTATATATATATATATATATATATTATATATATATATATATATATATATATATATGTGTGTGTATATTTAGATTTTGAAATATTATAAAACAAATACTGTTGAATTTCGAAATCGCTATTACTTGGGAATAACCTACACCCAAAGGCAATTACGTATGTTGAGAATATCTACCCTGGCAAGGATTCAAACTTATGCCTTACAGTTTTGAATGCGAGGAATCAGTGACTCAGCCATTCATTTATCGATGTTCGTTCATATGACTCCTTGTGTATGTTAATATGTGTGTCACCCAAATCATTAGAGTTTGGCAATTGTGGAAAACCGAGCAATTATGTACATTATTTAAGAAAATTATTAAAATATATGTTTATTTCCAGTTCTAAAGACCAAATTATAATTCGACAAAAATACAACTCGCCCTTTCTTTAGGTTCACTTTTCAATAACATTACTGTAGGCTAAAAAGCTCATACATTGCTGTTAGCATTCATAAAAAATTCATATATAAGAGTCAAATTAAATATTAAGAAAAAACTCTGAAAGGTGTGTGAACGAGGTACTAATGAGGTATGAGTTTAATGCTAAATGATTTATTTACAAAACTTTCACATAGGTCAATAGCTCGTGCGAGCCGCAAAGTAGTCCCGACCTATTGACAGATCGAGGAAGGGATTAAATAAAAGCATCTTTGTTTCTTCACATACATAGACTTGCATATGTATGGATACATTTATACACATTACTGAAAGGCTTGCATAGCAATGTACAAAATGATAATACATGAAAGGTGACAAAAATGGTGATTGAGATGTTTACATACATTACTTGCGAGAGAATTCGTGTTTTCTCTCGACCAGGTGGCTTTTCCTCCCACGTTACCCATCACGTGGGCGCTACGGGGAAAACAAGAAAAAGTCGTGTTAACGACGTGTTCAATGATATGCATTCTGCATCGTTGGAGATTACACAGGCAAGCATTTTTGTGAGGAGACCTCATTATCATTTAAATGGCAGATTAGCCGCGAGGAACCTTTTTCCCGGACATTTGCTTTTCTTATCCCTCGCGTGTTTTCCCGTTGAAAAATCCACTTGAAGAATGATCCTTATCCTTGTTATGGTAAGAAAAACTAGGTAGTTCTAAATTCTCTTTGTGCGTACATACATCTCCAAATAACCACATATGTCGCTGCCAGACACACACACACAAACTATATATGTATATATATATATATATGATATATTATATATTAATATATATATATATATAATATATATATATATATATATATATATATATATATATATATATATATGTGTGTGTGTGTGTGTGTTACAGACAGACAGCGAAACCGTGAAATGCCTTTTTGTTATCTGCCTGTAACACACATACACACACACACACACACACACACACACACACACACACACACACACACACACACACATATATATATATATATATATATATATATATATATATATATATATATATATATATATATTATACAGGGTGCAACACGAGTTTATGCAATTATTTCAAGAAATGACAGAAAAGCCATCCTAAGAAGAAAATGCTCTATAAACAAATACATTTCTAGGCTTTGTTTGTCAGTGAGGTGCATGTTTAAAATAACCGTTTTTCCTTAACACTGGTCTTCGCCAAGATGGCGTACGTGATGTTAGAGTAGTCAGGGATGTTGGGGAAGGGTCGATGAAATGCATTAGGCAACTGGATTGATGGTCTTTTTATTTTTATTCTTTTTTCAGAAGGTTTTTGAAAAAGGTAACATTATAGTCCTTTCAATTAGTAAATCACCTGTGAATAGACTTAACCGTAATCTTATTTTAATGGTAGCTTTAAATGTCAAGAATTTTCTTAGGTATTATTTCCTTTGACTGGTGTGTGATGAATACTTTCGATGGAGGGAAGGTTTTTGCTAATATGTTTTAAATCTGATCTGAGTGTAATGGTAGGACTCTCTTTGATGAAGGAGAGATTTCATTTGGCTTGCTTTTCACTTCTTTCTCTGAGTCCAATAAATACCACTGGCGGATTAAATTAAATGTATCTAAATGATTCACTTAATTTGGAAGTATTCTATTCACATCGGCCTAATCGCCGATTTTCTTTTTTTGGTCTTTCATATAACAGTGGAGCTCACTGTTGCAAAGCACATAAATAAACCACATATCTGCATACTTCACATTACTGGAACAGAAAGGCATTTTCTCCAGTTTCTTGCTCACGAAATGAATAAGGATCTGACATTGGTAACCCTTACACACTATTGGCGGGAAAGTGAGGCTGTTTAGAGTTACAGGTGAAGTGATCAGCTCCATCCTCTCCCCATAGCTGTACGTACCCTGACATCCGGTGGGCGCCATCTTATTTAGCCATTTAATGATAACGGTTATTTTACATATCCACCTCAGCGACATACTATGCCTTAAAATGCAAATGTTTATAGAACATTTTCTGCTCAGAATGACTTTTTATTCTTCTTTTATTTCTCCAGATATTTGCAAAACTCATGTTACACCATATAAATATATATATATATATATATATATATATATATATATATATATTTATATATATATATATATATATATATATATATAATATATATATATATATATATATATGTGTATATATATATATTATATATATACTATATATTATATATATATAATAATTATATATATATAGTATATATCATATATATATATATGTATACTATATATATATATATATATATATAAATATATATATATATATATATATATTATATATATATTATATATATATATATATATATATATATATATATATATATATATATATAGACATCACGATCAAACCCGGGTTTTTAAATTAAAAGACGGGACCGCTGCCAACCGGGCCCCACAAGTCATAAAAGAAGCTGGAACCAAAATACCACTGCATTTAAGGATTTAGTTGGGCTAACTGCTTTGTATACTAATGTATTTTCTCCAGCCACCCAGAAGTGACCCAACTGACAGCATTTCATTCGAATTATCTTTTCTGAATGAATATGATAAAAATATTCAACATACAATCACGTGTGGAACAGAAAAATTTGTTCTGACTCAGATCAGGATCGAACCAGGTCTTTCTAATGAAAGACGAGATCGTTGCCAACAAAGGCCACGAAAGCCATAAAGAATGGTGTAACCGAAGTACAGCTGTCCCCAAGGCTAACTGCCTTGCATTCCAGCAAGTGTTCTCCAGCTACCCGATTCAACAGTGACCCAAATGAAAACATTTCATTCGAATGATTCTTTTATGTGTGAATATGATAGAAATAATCAACAGAGAATCACGTGTTGAACAAAACTAAGTTTCTGACTCACATCTGCATCGAACCCAGGGCTTTCAATTAAAAAACGAGACCTCTGCCATCCAGGTCACCCAAAACATATATATATATATATATATATATATATATATATATATATATATATATATATGTATATATGTATATATATATATATATATATATATATGCTTAAAAATCACAGTAGATCCACGTGCCTTCGTTAAATAAGCGAATACCACAGGAAAATGATAGTCAGAAATCAAAGCGCTTTCGTCTTCACTAAGACATTGTCAAGGAACGGATGTCTCAGTAAAGACGAAAGCGCTTGGATTTCTGACTATTATTTTTCTGTGGTATTCGCTTAACACACACACACACGCGCGACGCGCGCACACACGCACGCGCACACACACACACACACACACATAT
>NC_061097.1:63881727-63899227 GCF_015104395.2 Macrobrachium nipponense | reverse complement strand
GGGTCTTTAACGGAAATCCAATAACCTGATTCAAATATTCTTAAGTGTAGTTGCATGGCTAGTTTTCTTATATATAAACAAATAGTACTCGTTCATCGTTATCACCATAAACACGTGTTTTCCCAAGACAATCTTCTCGATTAGTAGAGAACTGAGTTACTTAAATATTCTATGCTTCAAATGAACATTTACAGTGTAAATTGCTATAGATCTTGTGATTTTGACCTAAAGTATAAACTAATATGTGTACTTTATACGTTGACATTTTGCCCACAAAAATTATCTTTCCAGTACTGCAGTCTCAAACCAAATGTACGCCCATCAAGATTTTCATAGGAGAATTATACAGTCAGCTGCTTAAAACACAATAATTAAAGTTATGATCTTCGGCTGCACTGCAAAGAAGTAAGGATTCAACTCTCTTCTTATAAAGCGTCCCTAGAACAACACAAGGCTCAGAAAATCTTATCCCGAGATCTATATCGTGGACTGAAGTTAACTTTGTAGTTATTTTAGTTCTTTTGTGTCTGTATTTTTTTTTCAAAGCTCCTATTTATTATTGTTCATTTTTCTTTCCTTGCATTTCTATCTTTCTTTTCATTTTTGTTTTATTTGACAATTTTACATCCTCACCATTCCCTTCTGCCTATGCTCCTTGTTTGATTTCTATTATATTATTATGTCAACCCCGATGCAATCATTTTACTCAAGATTATCTTGGAAATTTATATTATCTCCTTTCTTTTCTTCCTACTTCATTTCCATCCTTCGGATTCTGGCTCTTCCTCTTCTTTTTCATATTGTAAATGCATCATGCCCTTACGAAGACCTCATACGTCAAATGAATTAATTCGTGTTCGACCATTCAAAGGATCCACCCCCTGATCCTCTCTAAAATGCCCATACACAATTAAAATCTACACACGTGTGTGTGTGTGTAGGTTTGTGTGTGCGTGTGTGTTCAGAAGATCGCAAATGATGCACGGGATTTAGGAGTAAGAGAACATAGGAGACCCATTTTAGCATATTCAAAATGAAACAAAAGGACAAAGAATCTGGTGAAGGCTGAATATAAAAATGAATTTTAACACGGCCTTTTCCCCTCGGGCACAATAGCGCCCATTGTTTGGCTGCTCTAGACTGTCAAAGAAAAATGCCTTCGGAAGAAAATCTCTTTTCCACAGATTTTGTTTCCTAGAGTTTTTATTCTCTATTTATTTCTTTGTAACATCATTTTTATTAATTTTATATCGTTGTTTTTGTTCTGCCTTGATATTTTCCAATATAAAATAATGTGAATAAATATTGAAGGTTTACGGTATTTGGGTAGAGTCCAGAGGTTCACAACAGGCCTCTCATCCCTTCAGCAGCTTGTCACTGGTGCCTTTGTATGCATGCACCAGGTTCCTCAATCTCAACCATCAACCTCTTCAGTTTCCAGTATTTGGGGAGATGAAAAAGACTTTGTTTTTGTTTGGAAAGTTATAATTGCTGTCAACTCTCATTCAAGATCATCAGAGCTGTGTTTCTTGTTCTGTTACTTTTGTCCGCTTTATTTTTTTTTTCTTATCCTCCTTAAAGTAAATTTTTTTTCTATAGCTCAGTTTGTACCTCAGTCTCAAAACTCCGTGATTTTATCCTTCAAGCATTGGAACTATTTGCTGGGTAAGATGAAGTAGGGCTTTACTATTCGACGTTGGCTTTGAATATTTCTTGAATGCTACACAAATTGTAATCTAGTTGCATACAGAAAAAAATTATAGTTCTTTTCTATTATTTTGTAAAATAATAGGATGAATAAAAGTATTGTCATTTTTTTTAATTCAGACAAACTGTGGCCTCAAACGATCTGATCATCTTTTGAATCCCTTCCACTTAAACTTCCATTTTTATTTAATAACACCTATAATTCAGTTTCAGGTCGGGAAGGGAACGTATGTCTCGCCAAGCATTAAAATTCTATGCTAACCCATAAAAATACTTGATTATCTTACTATTATATATGCATAGACCCCAAAGGAACTCATTCGAAGCTAAAGTAGAAAAACGTGTTTTCTTTACTGAACTCTGTAATGGTATTATTAGCTTATGGTTTTATCGCGCTAAAGAAAAAAAAATCAGCCTCACAGAATATTGCTGAATATTAATACATCATCTGTATGGGTGAGCTGAGTTCCTTTCATATCCACCTAGAAATCGGCATTTTTAATTTCTATTGAAGAAAGAAAACCTTATATATACATATATGTATGTATATATATATATATATATATATATATATATATATATATATATATATATATATATGTATATATAGAAAGAAAACCTTAATTATATATATATATATATATATATATATATATATATATATATATATATATATATATATATATATATATAGAATAAATATTAATGTGTTCCTGAATTTGTAATATGTTGATAATAATAATGACAATCGTCACGTTTATATGGTACTTTTTTAAATCACTTGTGTGTTGAGTAGCGAAGAAGGGAAAGAGATTCAGATGACAATTGAGTTTGGTGTTTATGAAAAACCATATCGCGACATCAGCATAATTTTTGCGTCTGAAGGTGGCGTCATTTAGAAGGTTGTCGATTTACCGCTTTCCGGCATTATATTTATTTTGTTCAAGATAGTGGAATTATTTGTATTTTGCTCTAATATCCTTTTTGAAGAATTATCTGTTTGTGGAAATATGTTTCTTGTGTATTACGTGTTTTGCCCTATTTTCAAGGATGAAGATATATTTCTGGAAAGGTGTGTTTCACACCGAGTCGTGTTTGGTTGACCTTCATTACTGACGACTTCACTCTTGAACCTGATATTACACTGAAGTCTCTAAAGACTCTGAAACTAGGCTAAACAAAGTCATAACCAATTACGCCGTTTTCATGTACATACCAAGCTAGTATGCATAACATTTTGTTCTAAACTGTACAGAGTTACTTTCCAAATAAAATTTTGGTGAATGTCTTTCATTGCACATTCTCTCAAAACAAAGATCCAAGATGACATTACGGGAGATACTCATATTTGATCAAAAATCCAAAAATCCAAAACTAAAACTGTATAATAATTTAGTGAATGGTCCTCAGAAACCTGAAAATAGTGTTTTAGAAATAAAGAGGACTTTATTTCATTAGACAAATGTTAATGATTACATACGAAAGAAAGCGAAATTTAGCCATTTTGACAAAACAGTCTATTGTGTATCATTTCATCGAAAACTTGTGTTTCCCCTTATCATTTAAAATCTATACCCGATTCACTTGAGACAGTGTTCAACAGCCCATAACCATGTGTAGTATGCAGTAGAACTCGTGTGACCCGATTTCAGTTATTTTCTTTCGAAAGTCACTAACTGGCAACTCTTACCTTCTTGACATTTCTAATGACGCTAAATTGTAACGACGAAACATTTTGAAACTTCGCTCAAAAAAAGGATACAGTTCACTTAGCATGGTTTTAAAGTATCACTGTTACATTATAAAAAAACATTAACGCCTTAACATTTAATTATGGTAAATATGGAAAGACGTAAATACTTAATGAATTTGACTTTTTAGCCATCATAGTAATGTGTTTAACGTAATAAACGTATCGGAGATGTAGTTGTGGACGAGGTCTGACCAGACGTCAACTGTAGCCATCTGTCAAACATGTTTGGAGCTACCCTACAGCGACCGGAAACATCACCCCCAACTCGTAGATCTATAGTTGAGCTGCATCTCGCCACATTTTCGTAAAAAGAAGCCAAAATTCAATAAACTTTAACCTGATTTACAGATGTGTTGCAGCATGGTGGTAATAAACACTTAAATTGTACGTTCAAGCGTTCCACACTTTCGTATTAAGTCAGCATCACACGCTTTGTGATGGACCTACATTGTACATGTTTGGTACGTGTGCTAATGTCTGACGCCAGACGGCGAGACCCTGCGGTCCCTCACCACCGCTCCAGGTAATTGTTGCGTAGTTGCAGGGAGCAATAAAACACAGTCCTCAAGTTCATGTAATCCTGGTAAGATCATTGGAGGATATGTTCTCTCTTTCTCTCTCCAGTGTGGGGCCTAGTATTTTTATATGAATGGATAGATGACGTATCAAATGTACACTAATGTAGTAGGCCTAGATATATTTTGAGCCTATCATGGGTACAACTTTCTGCTGAAATTTCATTGAAGGAATAATTGGTTGACTATGTTTTGCACACATGTTTATTACCTATAACCAACGTGAATAAATGTGTTCGTCAGATAGTTTATCTGTTATATTTTTTAAACTTATTTTCTTATTTTCTTTAATGGAAACATTTTTTACGGTCTTTTCTTTATCCTTGTAGTAACTAGGTGTTAACCAATGCTAAGGGGTGCTGGACTGCTTAGGCCTAATCATAAGGGGTGCTGAGGTCGAAAAAGGTTGAGAAACGCTGGTTTAGGTTTTGCGCTCGAATATCTGTCCAAGAGCGAACAGTTTTGGAAAGCTGTTTTATCTTGTGACAAGATATTTTGCAACGACATCTCTTGAAGTTTACTTATGATTATATAATCGAAAACTTCACCCTTTTCGATTATATAATTCTCATTGCCCTGTAGGCCTATGAAGAAAATCCTGACGGAAGTATGCCACACTAAGTCTATGAAGGAACTCCACAAATCCTGCTTTGTGCTCTTATAGATGCCCTTTATAAGTTACAAAGATCCGAGGCAACTTGTTCCTATCTGAAATAAAGCCTTGTATGTTGTAAATTTCATAGCCTAGAACTAAACTCCCAAGCCATATTATTATTATAGTTGTTGTTGTTAAAAAATATCCACAATTATATATTAAAAATATATTTCTATGTAAAAATAGAACAAAGGCTTTCGAACACCTGAAACGTGTTCCTCATCAGAGTAACGTTAAAATGTAATGGAGAGGATAGTTTCCTCCCGAAGAGCATCATGCATGAAGATCATAGGGCCTTCTGTGTTCCCTTATGGTTGTTACTACGGGGAAAGTGGTAGGGGATTAGAGGTAAGATAGAAGGAACACAGAAGGGCCCATGATCTTCATGCACAGGGCAGCACTTTGGTGGCTCATAGTTTTAATTTATATCACAGAATCAATTGGGACGGTGCACAAATTATTTTTAAAAGCGACGATTCTCACGTGAGAAGATTAGTTGAAGGCGCTGCTATAAACATGGTAAAATCTTTTGAAGATAATAAGTCGTTTACAAATGAAGACCCTTTTATAAACAATTTCATTGTCAAGCAATATTTAAAAGATTTTAATTCTAAAACTGACGTTGACCCTGTGAACCCTGATGCTCTGCTTCCTCTTCCCCTCTCTCTCCAGATAGCCGACGTCCCCGTGGATGTTTCCGACTATGGCAACTATGCAGTGCAAACAGTAGCAACTTCACAGGTTCGGCGATCGAGGAGGTTGGCGCAACTGCCTGTAGTTTGGGATTACTTAACACACGAACCAGCACTTCGATGATGGGCTGTTATTTTCTCGCCCCGCCCACCTTTTCAGATGCTCTTCGGAAGGAAACTATCCTCTCCATTTACATTTTAACGTTACACTGATGAGGACCGTTCAGTTTATTCGAAAGTCTTTGTTCTATTTTTACATAGAAATATATTTTTAATATATAATTATGGATATTTTTTAACTATATGTTTTCACGAAACTGAATTTCTTAACATTATTATTATTATTATTATTATTATTATTATTATTATTATTATTATTATTATTATTATTATTATTATTGAAAAAGACACCCACAAACTTACTGTGTATAACGTATTTACTTATAAGTATTTACATTAAATACTTATAGGTAAACACGATATACACAGTAATTTTGTGGGCTTCTTTTTCAATCTTCAGAAGAAAACTGAAAGAAGTTTTTGTTTGGTTTATTCTTATTATATATTATTATTATTATTATTATTATTATTATTATTATTATTATTATTATTATTATTATTATTATTATGTATAATACGTTGTTCCTTTAATTCTGCAGAAACTGCACTCGCCAGATGTGGCTGACAATATCCGACCTGATTAGTGTTTCCATTCCTAAAGTAAAAATAAAATAATAAAAATTCATTGTATTTCTAGTAGCGTAGATCACTTTCTTCCTCGCTTATTTATTCATTTATTTATTATTTATTTTCCTTCAAAGTATGGAAATAATGATCCTGACTAACATTTGTTTTATACACAAAGCTACAAACGCGGAGAGAAATAATAATATTAAATTCATATCCCAAATGCATCAATTTTTGTCATTAGACTATGCACTTTAGTTTTCGTTCAGAAATATTATTGTAGCTTGAAATATTTTTGTTTTTCACGTTCCAGTCTATTTCAATGATAAGATTCTACATGACAAGTGATCAACTTTTCCTCATACGTGCATGTTTGCGAAATAAAATATGAGGTTTAATACTAAGTGGAAACTTGAGAACAGCGCTTGTCCAGTATAAAAATAAAAGAAAGCCGCACGAGTTTTGCTGCATACTGTACAATAATATTGAATAATTCAGTCAAACAATGGACCATATTTTCAAGCACAAATGCATATCCATCCTCAATGTATTTATATATATATATATATATATATATATATATATATATATATATATATATATACTATATATATATATCATTTCTCCGACATTTGTTTATTCATAAACTTTGAAAGACGAAGACGACTTCTGTATCAGGAACAATTAAAATTAATGACAGATGTGGAAGGAATGTCATGAAAAGGAATGCTAGGCCGCAATGCTTTATCGTAATCGGAACTTGATTCACAGTAGTTAACAGGAACAGCCTCTCTCTCTCTCTCTCTCTCTCTCTCTCTCTCTTTCCTTTCCTTTTTTATGTTGAACACAATATTTAGGAAATGTAAATAACCGGTATATAAAATTTTTAGCATTTAGACGGAGGAATGCAAAAGATAACGAAATCACTTTATAGCAAATGGCGATAGAAAGTTTGTATACATTCAGTGAAAATTCCCATAACCTACAATAGTTATTTATGCCAATTGTTCTGTCTAGTTCCGTACGATTATTGTAATATACTTATGATAGTTTTGTTAATTATTCCTCCTTTGATATTCACAGCACTTGCCATTTTAGCGACTTCGACATCACAATTACTGATAGTTTCTTCCATTAGAATATGTCATGCGACTTCACATAAAGTCATTCATATATGAAAAGTCTCATGTGTAGAAGCAATATGTCATTTGTAACGAGGTTATACACTGTTTTGGTCCTTGTACTCAAAATCAAGCAGCTGCATAACTTTTTATGTGAGACACTAACCGGTGTTCTACCTCGAAGTCAATATCCCTGACAATTTATTCAGAGTAATTCATGTGACCTGGTTTAAGTTCGAGTTGAAAGTGTAATTCTTTGTCATAGTGCTTCAATAAGTACCTCTGCTAATAGGTTTAATGTATAAGAGTAGCACTTATGAATTTGTGGGACTTCTTTCGCATAAACATAAAACTGCTTTAACATGTTTTTGAAGGGCAATAGCTAGTTTTCGTTGTTAGCATGTCGTAGCATCTACTTAATCAACATTGGGAACAACTCTAAGAAGTAAACAACACTTCACTGTCGGTACAATTGCCATTTCGTATGAAACCAAACTGTCACATTTCACGTCAATAAGCAAAGGTTGCCACGGCATACTCAACACCGGAGCACATGCTAAGAGAGAAGATCAAGCAAAGTGAGATATTTAGCTGACAGTTTGTTTCTTTATATACTAGCACTTTTTATCTTTGTTCACTCAAAGCAATTAGCAGATTAATTTTGCGAGAATTTTTTTTTATCTACTTAATCAATATCTGGTCAACACTACAACTACAACGTTATGATTAACTAATCATTACCCTCATTTATACTTTTATCTGCCTATTAAATCTTGCCGCTCACATTTTCATTAATCAGTAAGTCCTTCAGAAAGAATTATCCTGAAATCGGAATAATATAATCTTGTTATGAAAGAAAAGATTTTTTATTGGCTTTCCTTGATACAGATTACCAAAGCTTCATACACTGTGATGCATCATTAAAACATTTGTTGTTTTCGTTATATTCAATAAACAAGGCAGCAACGGAAAGATTATTGAAAATTAATCGGCGGTTTCTGATGTACTACTAATTTGGTACTGTAGAGATCCGTTGGAAGTTGAATGGTAGCCAATCAGGAGAAGAAAATTGACCCAGGGACAAAATGCAGTCAGGGACTCATCTAGGTTTTCTCTATGAAAATTCTCTCAATTGTGATAGGAAAACAAAAAAGGAAGATACGAATAAAGTGAGAGTGAAGATGATGCTACGATTAAATGGAACAGTGCAGGAAAAAAGATGAGACGAAAGAGACCGAACAAAGAAACACAAACGAAAGCATTGCAGCCAAAGACAGTTCGTGCTCAGTCTCGCAGAATGACGCCCTTCATGCGGTGTCTGGCTACCTTCACGAAGGACTCACTGCATCCTCAGAGGATGGAAGAGACCGAAGGAGACGGATCTAAGATGAAAGACGGAAATCAATATAGCTGTATCGAAGGGAACCTACAAGGACTCGTTGACATTGCACTCACACCAAGCCGGTCAAATTCTTTGAACACGATCGTGAATTTTCGTCAGATATATGATTCACCTTAGCACTTCACTTTATTTATTTATTTATATTTTATTTTTTTCTGTTTTTGCTTTTTTATTATAACTGAAATTGGTCATATTCTGCTTCTGCCTTCAAGAATTTCTGTTTTGCATTTGGGCGATAATAATATTCTGGCCTGTTTTCTTATCGATAGTCATCAGTCTTTTTTATCGCTCTACTAAGGGAATACTATAATGAAATATTTTAGAAAAAAAATTCATTTCGGCTTAGTTACATTTTTCACTGAATATGCATATTTTTATTCACTGAGATGTTACTATCGTCTTTTTGAAAATGAAAGAAATCTTTAGTTTTCGGAAATATGAGATTTCCAGTATCTATCCTTACGTTAACTGGTCTGAAGACTCGTTTGAACGATCAACATTTTGAAACGTTAAAGTTACGAGATTGCTTTCCCCGAGTCTTCGCCAATCTTGGAAGAAATGACTTTCATGGTTGCCATTCATAACCTTCTGATACTTTTCGTTCCTTTTATTCTTAAAGCTACTTTTTTCTTCAAGTTCTTTAACTTTCTTCACATTTCGTTCTTTTCCCAGTGACAGGATTATTTATATTCATTTCCGTAATTTGCTAGTCGGTTAATATTTCATTAATGTTGTCACCTCCTGCGATTAATTTCCAACACTGATGATGTGTATGGATATTTTATACACATACATACATACATGCATGCATGCATACATACATACATACATATATATCATATATATATATATCTATATATATATATATATTTTATATATATATATATATATATATATATATATGTATATATATATATATATTATATATATATATATATCTATATATATGCGCACATCTTTTATATATAAGTGAATGTTTATGTTTACTGTAGTATGTTTGTGCACTATAGAAATCCGAACCGCTTGAACGATCAAGACATTATTATGGCATCTGGTCAAACTGTCCATTATTTAACCTAACTCAGATAGAAGGCTAGTTTTCAAACCCGTACCCGCCCACATCCCTCTTGCCCATTCCCCCACCAATCTGTAACGTTTGAGGCAAATAAACTCTAGGGTTTATCATACACCATTTCATGAACTGGCGACTATACAATTATATTAATGAAAATTCTTTTCAGTCACCGCAGTACTACCTGGATAAAAGAGACTGACAACACAGTAATATCCGGATAAAATAAACAGCCACCAAAGCAGCCTAATACCTGGTTAAAAGTAACAGACAGCACAATAATACTTTGATAAAAGGGGGAGTCACCACAATAATAACTGGATAAAAAGGACAGTCACCACAATAATAACTGCATAAAAAGGACAGTCACCACAATAATAACTGGATAAAAGGGACAGTCACCACAGTAATACCTGAATAAAAGGGACAGTCACCACAGTACCACTTTGATAAAAGGGGACAGACATCACAGTAATGACAGGTGAAAGGGAACATACAATGTAGTAATAACTGAATAGAGGTGACAGACAGTACAGTTACACCTGGTTAGAGGCGTGAGACAGTTCAGTACAGTAATAACTGGACAAAACGGACAGCCACCACATTAATTTCAGGATAAAAGGGACAGTCATCACAGCAATAACTGAATAAAAAGGACAGACAGCACAGTAATAGCTGCTGTCAGTTCACCCACGTCTGTTCAAAAGTAAAGCTGTCAGCTGGACCATCAACACAAGACACTCCCCCCACCCTTATGCCCTCCCCCTGCCCTTTCCCTCTTCCCTCTCGCTACACACAGACTGTTATTTCCCAGCCAGCGCCGGTTTGGTCAGCTTATATATATATATATATATATAATATATATATATATATAGATACTATATATAATATATATATATGTATATATATCTATATATGATATATATATATATATATATATAATATATATATATCTATATATATATATATATATATATATATATATATATATATATATATATATATAGATATATAGTATAATATATAATATATATAGTATATATATATATATATATAGAATTATATATAGTATATAGATATATATAATATATATATATGTATATAATATATAGTATACTATATATATATATATATATATATATATATATCTATATAGATAATAGATATATAGATATATAGATATCTATATATATATATATATATATTATATATATATAATATAATATGTATATATATATATTTATATTATATATATAGATATATATAATATATATATAGATATAATATATAAAAAATTATCATATATATTTATAATTAATATATTATAGATATATAAGATATATATATTTATATATATATATATAATATATATAAATCACTATATATTTTTTTATCTATAATATATTATATTATTAATAGATATATAATATAATATTTATATATTATCTATATATATATATCTATATATATCGATATATTATATATATATATATATATATATATATATATGATTATATATCTCTATATATATATATCTATATATCGATATGTATATATATCTATATATATACTATATATATCTATATATTCTAATATATATATATGATATAATATATATAGTATATATATATATATACTATGATATATATATATATATATATATACTATATTATATATATACATATAATATCTATATACTATACATAGATATATAATACTATATATACTATATGTATATATATATATATATATACATATCTATATCATATCATATTATATATATATACATATGTATCATATATATATATATATCATGATCTATATATATATATATATATATATATATCATATATATAATATATTATCGAAATGTTCCTGGAAATGGTTTTTATCGTCGTGCGTCGATTGTAAAGGTCGAGAAATCAGGAATTTCTGAGTCTCATTGCATGAAAAGGTTCTTTGAAATAACCTATTAATTTACCAATAGTTCCAATGATAACCGGTTCTCTCTCTATCTCTCTCTCTCTCTCAAGCCGTCAAAATATTTATGATGTTGATTCTGGTGTATTTTTTCTATTTTTTTTATTTTTTCATAATGAAACAATCGTTTAAACGTAACATTTATTTTTTCATAAAATCTATACATAGAAACAGCGAGTGTTTAAAAAAAACAGATTTCTTGTCCCATTCTAAAGAAAGTATACGAGTCATTTTTCTTACCTGCGTTTTGTACATTTAAAATAACGTCATTAATACCTCATATAGACTATACAAATCATGAGATGTAATTCGGGGAATTTTGAGAATTTAACACTCGATGGACTTGCAAAAATGGATTTAATGCATCTGACAAAAGAAAAAAAAATGTCGGCTGAGGGCCAGAATAAAAAATCAAGGGAAAATTGTGAGGAAAACTCTAAGGGTTGAATTACAGGGGATAGATTTACACTTTTCGTTAATCTGCTAATTCAAGGCGCCAGCAAGGACGCTAATGACCCTCCAGGGCCGAGCTAGTACTGGAAACGTTGCCTGGAGCACTGGAACACGTGTTCGGGGACACGGGTAGAGATTTGCAACGCGAGAGGTAGGCCAAAGCTCTTGCAAGGAAAAGGAGGTCCACCTCACAGCAGGCAGGGATGCAGCAGGAGGACCTGCAACACGAGACGTCATATAAACACATGTGCGATACACACAAAGGGTTGGACACAGGCGGTGAAGCAGTCAACATTTAGACTTGCTTAAGGTAAATCTTACTTCTCAGGACTTCTTCAGAGGGCAAGGAATGAATTAATTACTACTCAAACGTTACTCTATTGAGGAGGGGAGGATGTGACCACAACCATAAACTTACGTTATCTCCTTCGGTAAATTCTCTTAGCAATTGCTAATATCAGGAGGTCAATCAAGCAATCAGCACTTTTACTCCACATTCAAGGGAACCACAGCTCTTAAATCAGAGTATCTTATAAAATAAGTGATCACAGCTGTGGGGGATTGAAGAGGCTAACAATGGACAATCGCACAAGCACAGACACAGGAAAATAACAAGGGTGAAATAAAGGAAAAGTTACGATGACTGCCACTACATCCGTACTTTACCTTCTTGCTGGGATTTCGCTTCATAGAAAGCGCAGACGAAGGAAGGTAATTCACTCCAACGGCGTCAGGTAAGGGTCTAAGCCTGACCACCGTGGGACACATAGGCACATGGGCAAAGGGGTAGCCCCGCAAGTGAGGAGTTCCAAACTGTGTGAGAGCTGGGCGCTTCTGAGACCGATTTAATCTCGCGACCTCTTATTAATTCGACCTTGCCTGTAAGTGGTTTCTCTCACTTAACTCTCGGGTCTTCGGGTCTGACTCCTGGTGTATCTGCAAAGACGGGGAGCAGCAGACAAACGAAGAGAGATATGCACGAGAGAGAGAGAGAGAGAGAGAGAGAGAGAGAGAGAGAGAGAGATTCTCTTGTGCTTGTTAAAATCTACTGAGTTGCAAAGATGGGGGCAAATCCCAAATAGGACTTACGTCGAAGCCACTAGATAGCTACTCAAAGTGCGAATCGAATTCCATAGAAGAGTCAGCTATTTTACAGCGACAAAGATTTCCAACCCTGAATCATCCCATATACACAATCATTCCAAAATATGTAAAACGGTAATTCAAAATGAAAACTTTAATATCACTGGCCATGGTAACAACAAAATTTTTTTATTTACACTTGAAACACCTACGATTAAACTGTTAGTTCCTGAATCAAAGACAGTCCTGCTCTACCTAGTGTTTTAGTCTTGATGTTTTCATTTTTTCCTTCTCCTCCCCCTTGCTTTGTCGCTATTTACATTTCCGTTCTGTATTTTGTACCAGCAGGTTACTTCGTTTTCACTAGCTTTTTTTTTTTTTTTTTTATATGAGAGTGTGTGCTTTTTTTTCCTTTAGAAATCCCAGATGTAAATACGATTTACGAAATTTTGGAATAAAACGGGGAAAATAATCATCTTATCGTATTTCTGGTCTGATTCAGTATTAATGTTCTAAAATGTATGAGGTTCAAATACAGTATAAGAGACCTTAATGGGATTCCAACCTCTCTCTCTCTCTCTCTCTCTCTCTCTCTCTCTCTCTCTCTCGGCTCTTTTTGTTGTAGTGGTAGTATCCTGGCAAAGAAAGGACTATATAAGCGCATTTACTGAAAACCTTGAAAACTTTCATTGGCTTAAAAATCCGCGCTGGGGATTACCTTAGAGTAAAAAATAAATCTTTATTCATTCCCCAGATAAAATAACGTTCATTTACATTAAACACTGTTGGAAAGGAATATTGGGAAGTTTTTGAAACCACGTTATAGTTGTAAAAAAGAATTACACTGGAATCATTCTGAGAGAAGAGAGAGAGAGAGAGAGAGAGAGAGAGAGAGAGAGAGAGAGAGAGAGAGATATCGAAACTTAACTTTAAATAAACATACAAATCACTCCCTTTCGATATATATATATATATATATATATATATATATATATATATATATATATATATATATATATATATAGATATATATATATACTATATATATATATATATATATATATAGTATATATATATATATATATATGTGTGTGTGTGTGTGTGTGTGTGTGTGTATGTGTGTGTGTATAGTATTATATATATAATTATATATATATAGTATATATATATATATATATATATATATATATATATATCTATATATATATATATAAGATATAGATATATATATATATATATATATATATATATTCATATATATATAGATATATATATAATATAGATATATATATATATATATATATATATATATATATCTATATATATATATATATATATATATATTTATATATATATATCTATATCATATATATATATATATATATATATATATATATATATATATATATATATATATATATATATATATATATATATATATATATATATATATATATATATGGGTGTGTGTACCAGTTGAAAAGACATTAATGTAATGCTATTTATATCGTCATCGACATTAATAGTCAGTCGTAGATATTTTACCTCTCCTGCAAAGCTCTTGTTATTCTCTCTCTTCGCTGCCATTGGCCATGTTCCCAGCACTTCAGTATGCTGGCAATAAAGAGAAGAGATAAAAGGACCAATGAACGGCGCCTCTCATCAGAGATACTGCGAACGCTTTCCAACACCGGCTCCTCTACCTGAGCTCCACTCCACTAGAGCCAAATCCCAACACGTGGCTGACTACCAGTCCAAGTATTTTGCCTGTTCCAAATCCCCTATCACTACCTAACCACCCTATCGGCGGCGCATCTTTGAGTCTCTCTGAAATGGGTAAAGTGCCCGGAATTAGTTCTGACAGTCATGTGAAACCTGTTTCATTTGCTGCTTTTTTTCCGATTTCTAATGTATTTACTACATAAAGACTTGACTTTGTTATAAAATGTGTCAGTAAGTGAATTCAACAGTGTTGCGCCCAAGGAACCATTGGCACTGTCAGTGCATCCTTGATTCTTAGGGTCCGATTGTACTTGCATTGCCGTGGTAACCAACTGCAATTTGATTTACGGTGCCCGTTGAAGTGGAATACTGGCACCTTGTGATCATCGTCTAATCTATTCAACAGAACCCAGTTGCCTGTCTTAATTATTCCCATTCTAATGATTATGGTTATTGTGAATACATGTGATCCTAGTTATCTTAAGAGTTCCTCTAAAATCCCCCTTCTTGCAAAGTCTTCAACTCAATTTATTTTCTTTCATGTTCAATCCACTTGGGAATTATAGTCAGATTTCATCATCCGCTTTTGGTAAGTCTCTCCTGGCTTTAGAAAAAAAAAAAAAAAAAAAAAAAAAAAAAAAATATATATTATATATATATATATGTATATATATATATATATATATATTAATATATCTTTAGAAAATATATATTACTATATATCATATACATATATACATATATATATATATATTATATATATATATATATATATATATATATATTAATAGGCTATGCAGGTATATCACATACAACCATTCAGGAAACTGCAGACATCCACATCATAAGGAAGAACATTTATTGGAGACGTTTCGCACATACAATGTGGGTTTTCAGTCTGTTCAGATATAAAAGCATATACATATTGACACTAAATACAAGTAGGATTCTCATTATAAAAAGTAAAAATCAATAAATGACTAAAATTAACTTAATATTTACAGAAAGGATTAAAAGTTAAGGACAAATCAAAAACAATCAACAACCAACCGCTAGTTGAGAAGGAAGGAGGTAGAATGACTAGACTTGGGCAAGATGTTAAAAAGTTGACTATGCCAGATAAAGCGGAGAAGATGAAACTCCACTATTCAATGAAGGAACAAGACGTTTGATAAATAATGACTCTAGAGTGATTAGATGATCAGAGTCTAACTGAACCTAAGATAGAGAAGTGTTGGTTCTTCACCTCTATCTTACAATTGATTGCGCGATTTTTTATGTTTGAGTGTTCAGGCCTACTTAATTTTTGACTCGTCCTAAAACTAAAGCCCATGTGACTACAGTATCTCATTTGCAGCAGCCTCCTAGTCGATCCAACGTAAATTCCGAGACATCCCGGGAGCGTAAATTTGTGTACTCCGTTGGATCGCATGAACTGCTGTAGACGATCTTTGAAGCAGAAAAGGAGCCTTTTTTGCTTGGGTTGTTTGATATAAGTTTTATGTTTAGACAGGGAATTTCACTTTCAATAATTTTAGTTAGGTGTCGTGAAAATTTGCTATTGTATATGGTATGGAGGCATATATTAGTGTCTTTAGTATGACTATCATTGGAATGGGTGATTTAAAGTGCAAAGTTGAAAGTTTGTTGTTAACCACACTAAAATATACATCCTTAGGGTACGAGTTTCGTTGGAAGATATTAGATAAAAATTCAATTTTTTTATGGAAGATATCCCAGTTCGATTAATACTCTATTGCGCTATGAACCAGAGTGGAGATGGCATTAAGCTTAAAAACCTTTTGACAAGAGCTATGAATACTATTAGATAGTCCCGTATATGTTTTCTTCCTAAAAACTGAAGTGTTAAAAACTTAATGATCCCTGTTACAAATATCAAGAAACGGTAAAAAATTACCGTTTTCGAGTTCCACAGTAAAGTTAATGTTAGGGTGTTTCAAATAAATAAACTCTAAAAATTGTGAAGCTTGCCATTCGTATCTAAAAAGGGCGAAGGTATCGTCCACATACCTTCTGTAGAACAAAGGTTTAAACCATAAAGGTAGTGACGACGCCGCTTTGCCAAAAGGAGGCGGAGTGACACCGGCAGAACTTTGGATCTTTAGCTCCCAAGCTTTAGGTTCTCTTTCATTTCCGCATATTGTCCTTGGCTTATGGATTATAATCGTTAATAGGGTTATTTTTTTCTGGACTTAAAATAAACATTACTGTGCTGCTCTTATGAAAGTTTGAGAGAAAATACAGTAAATATATTGGCAGTACAATTACAAATAGCAACGCCTAAACATTTAATTTTGAACAATGTTTTTTTTATTAAATCTAATAAGCTTATTACCTGAATTAAGACGGCATCTATTAATGTGATTGTTATTTGCAGGTGCACAATATAAGTATTCTGCTTCTTAACATCAGCCATCAGAGGTCGATAAGAATCCCACAGCCACTCTTGCTCCGTCAGGTGAACCCGAAGTGCTGACAGCAACTTGACCAGCTGAATAGCTTTGTAATGGCAAAAGGTTCCTACCTCTCTTTTTGGCCAAATGTCAGGTGAATCTTAGCAGCCTTCATACACACACA